>NC_134354.1:435436355-435648855 GCF_048569485.1 Anomaloglossus baeobatrachus
AATTTGTTGGTTTTTGTTTGTCCACCCGTCTCTTGATGATTGCCCACAAGTTCTCAATGGGATTAAGATCTGGGGAGTTTCCAGGCCATGGCCCCAAAATCTCTATGTTTTGTTCCATGAGCCATTTAGTGATCACCTTTGCTTTATGGCAAGGTGCTCCATCATGCTGGAAAAGGCATTATTGGGCGCCAAACTGCTCTTGGACAGTTGGGAGAAGTTGCTCTTGGAGGACATTCTGGTACCATTCTTTATTCATGGCTGTGTTTTTAGGCAAGACTGTGAGTGAGCCGATTCCCTTGGCTGAGAAGCAACCCCACACATGAATCGTTTCAGGATGCTTAACAGTTTGCATGAGACAAGACTAGTGCTCACCTCTTCTTCTCCTAATAAGCTGTTTTCCAGATGTCCCAAACAATCGAAAAGGGGATTAATCTGAGAAAATGACTTTACCTCAGTCCTCAGCAGTCCACTCCCTGTACCTTTTGCAGAATATCAGTCGGTCCCTGATGTTTTTTCTGGAGAGAAGTGGCTTCTTTGCTGCCCTCCTTGAAACCAGGCCTTGCTCAAGCAGTCTCCGCCTCACAGTGCGTGCAGAAGCACTCACACCAGCCTGCTGCCATTGCTGAGCTAGCTCGGCACTGCTGGTAGTCCGATCCCGCAGCTGAAACAGTTTTAAGATACGGTCCTGGCGTTTGCTGGTCCTTTTTGGGCACCCTGGAGCCTTTTTGGCAACAATGGAAGCTCTCTCCTTGAAGTTCTTGATGATGCGATAGATTGTTGACTGAGGTGCAATCTTTCTAGCTGCGATACTCTTCCCTGTTAGGCCATTTTTGTGCAGAGCAATGATGGCTGCACGTGTTTCTTTAGAGATAACCATGGTTAACTGAAGAGAAACAATGATACCAAGCACCAGCCTCCTTTTAAAGTGTCCAGTGGTGTCATTCTTACTTAATCATGACTGATCGCCAGCCCTGTCCTCATCAACACCCACACCTGTGTTAATGGAACAATCACTAAAACAATGTTAGCTGCTCCTTTTAAGGCAAGAATGCAATGATGTTGAAATGTGTTTTGGGGGTTAAAGTTCATTTTCTTAGCCAATATTGACTTTGCAAGTAATTGCTGTTAAGCTGATCACTCTTTGACATTCTGGAGTATATGCAAATTCATTAGAAAAACTTAAGCAGTAGACTTTGTAAAAATTAATATTTGTAGCATTCTCAAAACTTTTGGCCATGACTGTAGAACGTAAAAAATACTTTTATAATAGTCACTTATGGGACGGTCGGGTCCAGTGGGCATCGCTGCTCTCGTGTCCGGCGTCTCCTCCATCTTGTGCAGTTTCCGCCCTCCTTCCCAGTCCCGTGTGGATGGCGCATCTTAAGTCATCCACACAGGCCTCCATTGTGCGCATTTGCATTTTGATCTGCCCTGCTGATGGCAGACCAAATATTGTAGAGCACTTGTACAGGCGGTCTTTGACCTTTCCTCACTCCTGCGTAATTCAATACTTTGCTCTGCCCTCAGCTGGGCAGATCAATGTGCACATGTGCAGGAGCGGAATGGAGAACACTGTGGATGATGCAGGGCGTGTCATCCACATGAGGCTGGGAAGGAGGATGGCAATTGCCCAGGATAGAAGAGGCACTGGACCGAGAGCAGCGGCACCTATCGGACCGGACTGCCCCTAGGTGAGTATAATAAAGGTGTTTTTTATGTTATACAGAGCGGCCTGGGCTCTTATATACAGTATTCTGGAATGCTGCAGGTTATAAGGGAAAACCCTGGTGGCAGGTTCCCTTTATAGTAAGTCTGTCCCCTACCTCATGCTGTTAGCTCTGAATTCAGCTACGTGCCTGTTATGAGTAAGTGAGGTGTTTTGGCCTGTCATACATTTCATTATTTGCAGCACACTGTACATGCTGGAAGTCTCGTTTATCTGCAGAGTATCCATTCCCTCATCACCCATAGCTGTTTGATGGCTTTTTTCCTATTCATAGTAATATGGAAAAAGCTGTGTGTGGGGGTAGAATACAGTTCATCGATTAGCAAAAAATTGGCTTATGTCACATGTGGGTTGTTTTTGCCTTCTTTTTTTGACTCACAAATTGTTTTTTTGAAATTTTCTAAACCATGATCACACTACCACAATTAATCTCCCATTGTTTATACGAGAAAGCTATATTAGTTTTTTTATGTCAGTTTCACATGTCCAACATTCACAGTTTGTGTAGAGACTGCCATCTAATCTCCTGACCAGAACCCAACAGCCTCATAGGCATATGCAATGCCTTGAAAAAGTATACATACCACTTGAACTTTTCCATATTTTTTCACATTACACCCATAGAGTTTAATGTATAGTATTGGGATTTTATATTATTTATCAACACTAAGTATCAAGTATTTATGAAATACAAAGGAACTGACACATGGTTTTCTAAATATTTTAAAAAAAATATAAATCTGAAAATTGTGACATACATTTGTATTCAGACTGCCTGTATCAATGCTTTATAGGACCACCTTTCACTGCAATTACTGCTGCCAGTCTTTGGGGTTTTTTCTCTTCTAGCTTTGCACATCTGGAGGCTGAGATTTTTGCCCATTATTCTTTGTATAATAGGTCTAGTTTAGTGATATTGGATGGGGAGCATCTATGAACAGCAATTTTCAAGTCTTGTCACAGATTCTCAGTAGGATTTAGCTCTGCACTGTGACTGGGCTGTTCATAAACATGAATTTACTTTGATCCAAACTATCCTTTGTAGCACTGTCAATATATTTAGGATCGTTGTCCTGCTGGAAGCTGAACCTACTCCCTGGTCTCAATTTTTTTGCAGCCTCTAACAGGTTTTCCTCCAGGATTTCCCTGTATTTAGCTTCATCCATCTGCCTATGAACTCTGATCAGCTTCCCTTTCCCTGCTGAAGAAAAGCATTCCAACAGCATGATGCTGCCACCACCAGTTTTGATGGTATTTTATGTGTGGTGTGTATTGTTAGTTTTCAGTCACATAGTGTTTAACATTTAGCCCAAAAAGTTCTACTTTGATCTCATCTGACCAAAACACCACCTTCTTCCACATGCTAGCTCTGCCCCAACATGGCTTCTTGCAAATGGGTCTTCTTATCGCTTGCTTTCAAAACTTTCTTTCTTACCATTCTTCCATAAAGACCAGATTTGATGAGTATACGACTAATAGTTGTCCTGTGCATAAATTCTCCCACATGAACTGTGAATCTCCTTAGCTCCTCCAGAGTGACTCGCTTGGGATTTCTGCTTAGGTGGACGGCCATGTTTTGGTAGGTTTTCAGTTGTGACATACTCCTCCCATTTTTTGGATGATGGATTGAACAGTGATCCATGAGATGTTCAGCGTTTGGATTATTTTTCTCTTTATAACCATGCCTTACTTTTTTCTAACCTGTCTGGTGTGTTTCTTGGTTCTCATGATGCTGATTTATCCTTAAAGGGGTGGTTCACCCATTTTTTTTATTTTCTGTAGAAGTTCTACTTACAATTCTAGGTATTTTCTCCATTGGCTTGTATTTCCATTTCTGGCACTGAGCGGCGCTATGCTGCACGCTCAGTGCCTGTCACATGAGCCCCTGGAGCTGTGGCCGCCAGCATCCTCTGACGTCCCGGCATTTCCGGGCTCTCAAACTGGTCGGGTACGTCACAGGAGGCTGGCACCACTCAGATTGAGTGACAGGGCTGTGGGCGGTGACTACCGCACGTCACAGCTCAGCATCGAGGGGAGGATCCGGAGGACGCCAGTGTGGAGCCGGCTAAGCGTCCTGCAGATGGTGGGGCACGGGGCGCCAGTGTGCAGTACAGGGGGGGGGTTCTTCAGCTGAATCCCCCCCCTGCACGTAAGTATGTGCTCACACTCTCCACCCGCCCGCTCTGCTGCGATGTCAGGAGAGCGGCCGGTGTCGGGCAGTGTGATCATCTGCTCCTCCCAGCAGCAAGACACTGACAGGCATGTCACCGCTGTGCTCTGCCATCTGTCCTGCTGCATGGGACCAACTGTCTGCACTCTGTCACCTGCACCACAAGTCACAGAGTGGAGACAGTTGGTGACAGAGCACCTCTGGCCCCCCCTCTTCTCCCCCCCTCTCTCTCTTCTCCCCCCCTCTCTCTCTTCTCCCCCCCTCTCTCTCTTCTCCCCCCCTCTCTCTCTTCTCCCCCCCTCTCTCTTCTCCCCCCCTCTCTCTTCTGCCCCCCCTCTCTCTTCTGCCCCCCCTCTCTCTTCTCCCCCCTCTCTCTCTTCTCCCCTCTCTCTTCTGCCCCCCCTCTCTCTCTTCTCCCCTCTCTCTCTTCTCCCCTCTCTTCTCCCCCCTCTCTCTCCCCCCCTTTCTCTCCCCCCCTCTCTCCCCCCCTCTCTCTCCCCCCTCTCCCTCCCCCCCCTCTCTCCACCCCTCTCTCTCCCCCCCTCTCTCTCTTCTCCCCCCTCTCTCTTCTCCCCCCCTCGCTCTCTTCTCCCCCCCTCGCTCTCTTCTCCCCCCCTCGCTCTCTTCTCCCCCCCTCGCTCTCTTCTCCCCCCCCTCGCTCTCTTCTCCCCCCCCTCGCTCTCTTCTCCCCCCCCCCTCGCTCTCTTCTCCCCCCCCCCTCGCTCTCTTCTCTCTTCTCCCCCCCTCGCTCTCTTCTCCCCCCCCTCGCTCTCTTCTCCCCCCTCCTCGCTCTCTTCTCCCCCCCCCTCGCTCTCTTCTCTCTTCTCCCCCCGCTCGCTCTCTTCTCTCCCCCCCGCTCGCTCTCTTCTCTCCCCCCCGCTCGCTCTCTCCTCTCCCCCCCGCTCGCTCTCTCCTCTCCCCCCCGCTCGCTCTCTCCTCTCCCCCCCGCTCGCTCTCTTCTCTCCCCCCCGCTCGCTCTCTTCTCCCCCCCCCCGCTCGCTCTCTTCTCCCCCCCCCGCTCGCTCTCTTCTCCCCCCCCCGCTCGCTCTCTTCTCCCCCCCCCCCGCTCGCTCTCTTCTCCCCCCCCCCCGCTCGCTCTCTTCTCCCCCCCCCCCCCCCCGCTCGCTCTCTTTTCCTCCCCCCCGCTCGCTCTTTTTCCTCGCTCTCTCCTGGCATGGTCAGTACAGAAATCTGTCCATCGTGGAGGGGTGAGAGGGAGTAATAAACATGGAGTCCCTACTGTTTTTATTTCTAATAAAGTATTTTTCTCTGTGTAATGTCTTTTTTTTTTAAACCCTATGTTGGAGATTCTTAATGGCCAGGTTAAACTTGGCCTGACATTAAGAATCTCGGGCTTTATACCAGCTGGTAAAACATAGCTGGTATTAACCCCTTATTACCCAGCGTGCCACCTGCCACCAGGGCCACTGGAAGAGTTGGATACAGCGCCTGAAGATGGCGCTTCTATGAAAGCGCCATTTTCTGGGGCAGCTGTGGACTGCAATTCGCAGTGGGGGGCCCAGAAAGTTTGGGCACCCTGCACTGTGGATTCCAATCCCCAGCTGCCTAGTTGTACCTGGCTAGACTCAAAAATTTGGCGAAGCCCACATCATTTTTTTTTTTTTTTTTAATTATTTCATGAAATTCATGAAAAAAAAGGGCTTCTCTATTTTTGGTTCCCAGCCGGGTACAACTAGGCAGCTGGGGGTTGGGGGCAGCCCGTAGCTGCCTGCTGTACTTGGCTAGCATACAAAAATATGCCCACGTCATTTTCTTAAAAACGTTTTCAGGGAAAAACCTTTATAAAAAAAAAAAATGCTTCCCTGCATTTCTATTGCCAGTGAAAGTAACACCAAGCAGCGGGGGCTAGCAGCCAGTAGCTGCTTTGGTTACCCTTAGCAATAGAAAATGCAGCGGGAGCCCACAAACAATGTGATTTTTTTGTTTTTTTATTTTTAATGAATTTTTTTAAAAAAAATCGGCATGGGCTTCGCCCATCGAGCACCAGAGCATTTTAGTGCTCAATTCATCCCAAGTTATCAGATGACTCCAGTGTCGGCCGATTACTTGTTCTGTGTCCCCCTGCATCCATCGCAGCGTGTACGGGCTGTGAGGTCAGCGGAGTGGAGACAGTGACATGCTCTGCTCTGACACATAGTGTAGCGTGAGAGTAGAAAGAGACCGCACTCAATCCGCTGTGAAGGATTTCTTTATTCAAACACGTGCAGAGTGGAGGGCTGGAGACACACTGTGAGCTGGCTCCTCAAGAATGGACGACAGCTGTTTCGCCCAAATTGGGCTTCCACAGGTCCACATGTGGAGCTACGGCTACACCCCTTTTTAAAGGAGTGCTCACAGATTGCCCCAGACCACATAAAAACAAATAGGAGATTTGTGTATGCATATAAAATACATGTATCCATTTCCATGCATGAATTTACAACAAATTTTAAACATGTGAAAGAACACACTTGAATAAAATGAAGCAACGGGTGATAGACAGGCAGAACTATCATAGGAACACAGATATTAAACATGTAAAAAGACACACTTGAATAAAATGAAGCAATGGGTGGTAGACAGGCAGAACTATCATAGGAACACAGATAGATCCACACGATCGTTTAAACCTTGGGGGCCTTGTGCCCCATAATTAATAATTAACCTAGCCTCCTCTTGTAGCAACAATTTGTGCAGGTGATAGTTGATATGATAGTTCTGCCTGTCTACCACCCATTGCTTCATTTTATTCAAGTGTGTCTTTTTATATGTTTAATATCTGTGAGAATCGATCCGCTGATGCGTCAGGTGACTGCATCAGGTGATCCACGGGACCGAGACAGGGGCTGGAAGCAGGCATGGCACCGGGACCCTGCAGACAGGTGAGTATGACATACACACACACACACATACACACTCACACACACACTGTATATACACACACACATACACATACACTGTATATACGCGCACACACATTCTTCCCCTGGCTGTGTAGAGCTGCTGCTGTCTCTGTGTGATTGATCTCAGTGCATCCACTGGGAAGAGGCAAGGAGGAGGCTTTGGGTGGAGAACTGAGGAGGGTGTGTTAGATAAGCTAGACACCGCCCTAGAGCCACAAAGAATTCTGGGACTTGTAGGAACTGAACACAGGAAGTCAGAGGAGAGATTAACCCCATCAGAGCTGGAGCCAGCAATGAGCATGTGCTGCTAGTGCACAATAAAAGGTAATTTTGCTGAAAAAACATAATAGATGTGTTGAGGGGCACATATTAGCAAGATTTATCAGAAAAAAAAAATCAGTTTTGGTAACTGGACAACTTCTTTAATGTTCTCCAACAAATCTCTCAGGCCTTCACAGAACAGTTGTAGTTATATTGAGAATAAATTACACATGGGTGGATTCAGTTTATTAATTAGGTGACTTTTGGAGTCAATTGGTCACTCAGAATTTTATACACTGTGTGCAGAATTATTAGGCAAATGAGTATTTTGATCACATGATCATTTTTATACATGTTGTCCTACTCCAAGCTGTATAGGCTTGAGAGCCAACTACCAGTTAAGTAAATCAGGTGATGTACATCTCTGTAATGAGGAGGGGTGTGGTGTAATGACATCAACACCCTATATAAGGTGAGCTTAATTATTAGGCAACTTCCTTTCCTTTGGCAAAATGGCTCAGAAGAGAGATTTAACGGGCTCTGAAAAAATCCAAATTTGTGAGATGTCTTACAGAGGGATGCAAGAGTGAAGCAGCCAAGATGCCATATACCACCAGTTTCGCCATATTTCAGAGCTGCAACGTTACTGGAGTATCAAAAAGCACAAGGTGTGCCATACTCAGGGACATGGCCAAGGTAAGGAAGGCTGAAAAATGACCACCTTTGAACAAGAAACATAAGATAAAACGTCAAGACTGGGCCAACAAATATCTTAATATTAATTTTTCAAAGGTTTAATGGACTGATAAAATGAGAGTGACTCTTGATGGGCCAGATGGATGGCCCAGAGGCTCGATCAGTAAAGGGCAGAGAGCTCCACTCCAACTTAGACGCCAGCAAGGTGGAGGTGGGGTACTGATATGCGCTGGTATCATCAAAGATGAACTTGTGAGACCTTTTCTGGTTGAGGATGGAGTGAAGCTCAACTCCCAGACCTACTGCCAGTTTCTGGAAGACAACTTCATCAAGCAGTGGTACAGGAAGAAGTCGGTATCGTTCAAGAAAAACATAATTTTCATGCAGGACAATGCTCCATCACATGCATCCAACTACTCCACAGCGTGGCTGGCCAGTAAAGGTCTAAAAGATGAAAAAATAATGACATGGCCCACTTGTTAACCTGATCTGAACCCCATAGAGAACCTGTGGTCCCTCATAAAATGTGAGATCTACAGGGAGGGAAAACAGTACACCTCTCGGAACAGTGTCTGGGAGTCTGTGGTGGCTGCTGCACGCAATGTTGATCGTAAACAGATCAAGCAACTGACAGAATCTATGGATGGTAGGCTGTTGAGTGTCATCATAAAGAAAGTTGGCTATATTGGTCACTAATTTTGTGGGGTTTTGTTTTTGCATGCCAGAAATGTTTTTATTTCTAAATTTTGTGCAGTTATATTGGTTTACCTGGTGAAAATAAACAAGTGAGATGGGAATATGTTTGGTTTTTATTAAGTTGCCTAATAATTCTACACAGTAATAGTTACCTGCACAAACAGATATCCTCCTAAGAATCCAAATCTAAAAAAAAACCCACTCCAACTTCCAAAAATATTTAGCTTTGATATTTGAGTCTTGTAGGTTGATCGAGAACACAGTTGTTGATCAATAATAAAACAAATCCTCTAAAATACAACTTGTCTAATAATTCTGCACACAGTGTACAGCACGAGTCCTCATATTGCCTCCTACAGGCTCGGACTCAGTAAGAAAAAAAATCCTTTAAAATACAACTTGCCTAATAATTCTGCACACAGTGTATAAGGATATCAGATTTATTTTTTAAAAAATATTTAGAAAACCACGTATCATTTCACTAATACTTGCTACTTTGTGTTCGTATATCACATAACATCCCAATAAAATACATTTAAGTTTGTGGGTGTAACCTGAAAATATGTGGAAACATTCATTGGGTATGAACACTTTTTTTCAAGCACTGTATGACACTTGTTGCACTTGGATCAGAATACTTGTGGCCAGTTCAGAAATTGCTGTCCATACTCAGACCATGAATGTCAGATGTGAAAACCAGACCTAGTAAGTTTAGCTTTTTATAAAATAACAGTAAGCATGGACTGGTCATAACTAAATTAATAAATCTCTTTTAGGGTGTTCTGTGCCGCACTTTGCAAGGTCATGGACACTGGGTTAACACCATGGCACTTAGTACAGACTATGTTCTCCGTACCGGGGCTTTCAACCCAGCAGAAGCCTCCATCAATCCTCAAGACATGCTAGGCTCCTGTAAGTGTATGCTTTCATTATTGTCTTTATTGCTTATGATAACCTTTTCCATCTCTGTTTCTTCAATTACCAGTTTACTTTCTCTGCACAATGTACAATATGTTGTCACATATATAAATATAAAATTAAGTTTACCATTCCATGTACATGGAAAAAATCCAAGTGCAGTGAAATTGCACAATAACCACATCTGCAATCATGTTTTGGGTTTGTTTTTACAACATTCATTTTGCTATAAAAATAATCTGACCATATGATTCTATGTGACAGCAATACCAAACTCTGTATAGCATTGTTTGTTTGTTTTTTCCATTTAAATGGTGGTGAAAAAATTGGAAATTTGTTAACACATTTTTTTGCTTGTGTATCCATTTTTTAAAACCTGTAATATTCTCATTTTTCAGTCGATAAAGCTGTGTGAGAGCTTGTGTTTTGCATAGCGAGCAACATTTTTATTGACACTATTTCAGAGTAGATATAATATCTTCTCATTGCAGTTTTTTTTTTTTTGTTTTTTTTTTTTTCTGTAGTGTTGCAGCAGCCAAGTTTCAATTATTTATTTTTTTTACTTTACTGCGTCTACCGATTTGGTTAAATAATTTTAATTTTTGACCGGACTGTACAGACACAAGACACACCATGTTTATTTATTTTTTCTTTTTATTAATAGGGTGAAAGTAAAAGGATTCGCGTGTGTGTGTGTGTGTATATATACTGGTCAATAAAATAAAGGGAACAATAAAATACCATTTTGTTGTTTTAACTGTTCCCTTTATGCTTTTGAGATATATATATATATATATATATATATATATATATATATATATATATGTATATATGTATATAAAGATAGAGATATATATAGATAGATAGATAGATAGAGATATATATATATATATATAGATATATTATATTATATTTGTTATTAGAGATTCTCACTTTCAGGTAGGCATTAGGTAGCGTTCACACAGGCATTGTGGTTTGGTTCAAGCACGTGCCGTTTTATTGATTACATATAACTCCCAGGGATTAACAACCAAATACAGACTCCTTTTGAGCACTGTTTAATCACAAACACTTCATTCAGCAGGCACAAGTCTGTCAAGGCGGGCTCATCGTGAATAGTTTACAGTCCGTTTTCCCTGGAGCAAACTTTCTATAAACAAGGGGTACGGTCCTTCCAGTCTTATTGTCCCCTTCAACCTGAGCTCCTGTAGCTTCCAGCACCAAAGAAATGTATTCCACTCTGTGCACAGCTCATACTAAACAGCCTTGTCACTCAGCAGTTTCCATACACTGCACTCTGCTCCATCTTCCTAACAGAGTGAGAGACTTAGATGACCAGATGATCTAGTCCTTAGTCAAAGCTAGCCATGTGCATGTAATCAAAACTTGCAGTGCTAGGATTTAACCCAGTACTTCCTAGCTTTGCTACAATATACATTGTGTGTGTATGTGTGTCTTCTAAGAAGGCCAACTGTTGTGAATACGTTTTCCAGTTTGGAGCTCCCTCTTGTGGTCAGTGCTGGCAGTGCAGTTGATGTGTGGAATGGAAGCAACACACCTGCAGAGGACTGGCAATCAGGGTCAGATTGGGCTATTTATCTTAGTAGCTTTCTCTTATTACTTGCCGGTGGTCAATTGCTCCTATGTGTTAAGCACATTCTGCAACCAGCTCTGCTCACTTCCAGAACTTCCCTCAGATAAATGGCCTTGTACCTCTGCTGTTTGTTTACCACCTTTTGTTGTTGTTCTGCTTTGATACTATGCATGATTCCTATTTTGCCTGTGTGGAGTTCGTGGTGGAATGGGATCATTCCCTGCTGGGAGTGTCTATACTTCGCTCCATGATTCTGCAAGACTTGTGTTTTGTCATGCTTTGTATTATTCAGTCCCTCATCTGTATTAGTGTTTTTTGGATCTCAGTAATATCTGAGTGCTGGTACAGTGGGGGAGAGGGTTTAGTACCTCAGGATTTTTCCATATCAGTTGTTCTGGTATTTATTAGGGTTTTTATGGCTGCAGACAGTTGCACTTTCCTATCCTTCTCTATAAAGATAGTTTGGGCCTCACCTTTGCTGAAATCTGTCCTTTCTGGCTTTGTATTGGTTTTTTTTTTTTATATCACGGTAGCCTTTACATGTGGGGGGCTATCTATTTTTGGGGACGACTACGAGGCAGATTAGCTTTCTTATATTTCTATCTGTGAGATAATTTAGTTCTCCGGCTTTGTCGAGGCGTCCAGGTCATCGTAGGCACGCCCCACGGCTACTGATAGTTGTGTGTCAGGATCAGGTCTGCAGTCCGTTAAGTTTCCAGCCACTCTGTTACCTTTTTGGGATTCCGCATTATTTGATCCTCCCTGGTCCCTGAATCATAACAGCCAACCACAGGCTGGTTTTCACAAGAGCACCATCTTGGCAGACACAGCCATTATCTGCCGTGAATGATGTAGGCTCAGCTCCACATCAAAGACTGGGACACGACATTTGACATACCAATATGTTCAGTGTTAGAAAGTGAATAATAAAGCTAATATGTTTTAAATATGTTTTAGAAGATATTAGAAGAATATGGAATGCCTTTTAAACTGCTTTTCTGTACTTCCATTGAGACCTGAACCCCAATATCTGCTTTATTTTTGTTACCATTTAGTGGAGCAGCTGAAAGAAAAAGCTCTACAAAGATACAACCAAGTTCGGGTGAGTAATGGTGAATAAAGATTTAAGGTGCGGATATATTTTAATGGAGGATTTGGTAGTAAGCAGAATGTAGGATCAGCTCAAATCCTTAACACATGGCAAAGGTTTCACCCACCATGTAGATATTGGAGTAGAGTACATCATGTATATTCTAGTATGGCAGTAAAAATAATGCAGTAAAAAAGATTTACATTACAGGACTCTGATAACAATTTATAATGTTATGTTTCTTCCTACGAGAACTCAGTTTTCTTCAGCGCTCTATTGGGAGACCCAGACGATTGGGGTATAGCTACTGCCCTCCGGAGGCCACACAAAGCACTACACTAAAAAGTGCAAGGCCCCTCCCCTTCTGGCTATACCCCCCCGTGGTGTCACGGGTTCTCCAGTTTTCAAGCTTTGTGCGAAGGAGGTCAGACATCCACGCATAGCTCCACAGATTTTAGTCAGCAGTAGCTGCTGACTATTTCGGATGGAAGAAAAGAGGGCCCATATAGGGCCCCCAGCATGCTCCCTTCTCACCCGTTGATGGTGTTGTAAGGTTGAGGTACCTATTGCTGGTACGGCGGCTGGAGCCCACATGCTGTTTTCCTTCCCCATCCCCCTGAGGGGCTCTGGGTGAAGTGGGATCCTGCCGGCCTCAAACCTCTGACGCCGGGCTCCATCCACAGACCCATTTGAACCTGCTGGATACGGAGCTGGAGTACCGTTCAGGGACATGGCCCTGCACCATTAACAGGTACTCTGTGTCCCCGTACACACAGGCACAGCACACTCCAGACTTGCTGGGTGTGCTAGTGCGCCGGGGACAGTAATGGGTTACAGTCACTGCAGCCTTGCTGAGTGACTTTGTGTTTTGGGAACTACCGCGCCGGACGCTCCGGGAGCGGCGGCGCGGCTGGGACTTGTAGTTCGCCGGGGACTGGGCGCCGACCGCGCTTTTACGGCGGCGGCGCTTATAAATCCAGTCCCCGGCTTCTGCGGCCTAGTGCCGCTTCGTTCCCGCCCCCTCCCTGTCACTCAGGGAAGGGGACAGGCGCTGAGCAATCAGCAGCGCCGAGGGCTGGAGCCTTATTTACATGCTCCAGCCCTCTCACTGCACACTGTCGGACGCCGGATTCCCGCTCTGCCTTGGGGGCACGCCCACGGCCCGCCCCTCCTCACATGAGCTGGGGAAGAAGCCGGCAGCCATTACTGCAGTCCGAGCTCGGACTTTCAGCAACCAGGCAGGACGGTGGCGATCATACACCCGCTTATAGGCGGGCGGTAAGCGGCACACATAGTGCTGACCCCAATATATACTGCAGTGTGTACATGTGTATTTTAACTGCATAGGTCGCTATATGCCCGCTTGGGGAGCGACACATCAGCAGCAGGAAAGCAGGTGTGCTAAGGCACAGGCTTTCTAGGCTGCTTGTATTGCACGACTGAGGTGTTCATTTGTGTTTATGCTTATGTGCTATACATTGCACTGTACAGTCGCTAGTCTTAGCTATATTCTCCTGGAATGGCTAGACTACAGCAGCAGAAAACCAAGGGTGCTGGGGCACAGGTTTTTTTCTATGCTGCTTGTATTGCATGGGCTGCAGTGTGCATTTGTACTTGTGCTTGTATGCTATACATTGCACTGTATGGTCACTCTTCTGGGCCATATTCCCCTAGAGGACTAGTCTACAGCAGCAGAAGAGCTGGGGTGCCAGGGCACAGGCTTCTATGCTGCTTGTATTGCATGTGCGGCAGTGTTCATTTGTACTTGTGCTTGTATGCTATACATTGCACTGTAGGGTCACTCTTGGCTATATTCCCCTAGATGACTAGTATACAGCAGCAGAAGAGCAGGGGTGCCAGGGCACAGGCTTCTATGCTGCTTGTATTGCTTGTGCTGCAGTGGTCATTTGTACTTTATGCCTGTATGCTATACATTGCACTGTACGGTCACCAATCTTGGCTATATACTTCTAGATAGCTAGTCGGCAGCGGCAAAAAAGCAACACAGATTTTCAGTGCTGTTTTTACTACATGGGATGCTGTTCATGACACCGTCCCATTGTGTGCATGCTCCCCTGTAGCACGTCGTCTGCGGGGGTCTCTAGCACTTCGTCTGCCGGGGTCTCTACTAGTTGTGGCCAAAGAAACCACCTGTCAACCCTGTCCATGGACAGGGACGGAGTAGTCATAATATAGAGACTTGCAGTCCAGACAGGCCATGGGCAATCTACTTGACCAAAAGGCAGCTCTTCAGGGCTTTGTTACTGACATCGCTATCGATACGGATACACCGGGTGGTAACGCCATACGGAATGTCCTATACCGTCCATCAATGGAAGGTTGGATCTTTCTCCCTCAGCTCCCCCAGTGGAGATAGGAGACGAACAGGAGAAGTCCCTTTTCAGTATCTCACACAGATATTGAGTATTTTTCTGGCCACGCTGACTTCAGAGAAGCAGTCCAGGAACACCACGCTTACCAGATAAGCGTCTTCTCCAAACGTTTTTAGGATACACGTTATCCCTTTTCCCCTGACGTGGTCAGCGCTGGACCCAGGGTCCAAAGGTGGATTCTCCAATCTCCAGGCTTGCATCTAGAGCCATAGTTGCACTGGAGATGGGGCTTCACTTAAAGATGCCAGTCACAGACAGATGGACTCTGGTTGAAATCTGTCTAGGAAGCTATCGGCGTGTCGGTTGCTCCGGCATCCACAGCCGTATAGGCAACCTAACCTTTTCAGCTGTTCTTGCGCAGCTGGCCTTGAGCACAGGGACATCTGTACCGCAGAGGCGTCCGTAACCCCGCAATGTCTGCACTGCGACTTACCCTGTTAATACTGTCCTAAAAGTACAGTCGAGGTTTCGGTCCTTCCCAAGCTCCGGCAGGTCCCAATTGTCCTCGTGCAAAAGGGCTACAAAACCTCAGACGGGCTCAGATTCCGGCCGGGCTCAATCACGCCCAAGGAAGGCAGTCGGAGGAACCGCTACCAAGGCGGTCTCCTCAGGACTCTCAGCTCTCTCTCTCTCTCTCCGCATCCGCGGTTGATGGCAGACTCCCCCGCCTTTGGCGACATTTAGCTGCCACAGGTCACAGACCGGTGGGTGACGGACATTGTGCTCACGTGCACAGGACAGGGTTCTGTTCTCGTCCTCCGACTCCATTTCCCTGCTGCAGGCGGTGGATGCTCTAAGAGCAGAAGGAGTGGTGATCCCTGTCCCCCCTCAGGAACGAGGGCGAGGGTTTGTACTCCAATCTCTTTGTGGCTCCAAAAAAGGACGGTTCCTTCCGTCCCGTTCTGGTCCTGACACTGCTCAACGAGCATGCGAACGCCAGGCGGTTCCGGATGGGATCCCTCCGATCCGTCATTACCTCAATGTCTCGAGGAGACTTCCTTGCCTCAACAGACATCAAAGATGCCTATCTCCACGTGCCAATTGCTACGGAGCACCAACGTTTTCTACGTTTTGTGATAGGAGACGAACATCTTCAGTTCGTAGCTCTGCCATTCAGTCTGGCGACAGCCCCACGGGTGTTCACCAAGGTCATGGCAGCAGTGGTAGCAGTCTTGCACTTTCAGGGACACCCGGTGATCCCGTACTTGGACGATCTACTCGTCAAAGCACCCTCCCTCGAGGCATGCCAACGCAGCCTGAATGTTACGCTGGAGACTCTCCAGACTTTCGGGTGGATCATCAATTTGGCAAGGTCAAATCTGTCTCCGACTCAATCACTAACGTATCTCGGCATGGAGTTTCATACTCTATCAGCAAGAGTGAAGCTTCCGCTGAACAAGCAGCGTTCACTGCTGACAGAGGTGCAGTCTCTCCTTCAAGGCCAGTCGCACCCCTTAAGGCGCCTCATGCACTTCCTAAGGAAGATGGTGGCAGCCATCGAGGCAGTTCTCTTTGCGCAGTTTCATCTGCGCCAACGGCAATGGGACATTCTCCGCCAATGGGACGGGCAGTCAACCTCCCTGGACAGGGAAGTCTCCCTTTCCCAGACGGCCGAGGACTCTCTGCTATAGTGGCTTATTCCCACCTCATTGTCATAGCCCCCATCCTGGGCAGTGGTCACGACAGATACGAGTCTGTCAGGGTGGGGAGCAGTTTGTCTCCGCCACATGGCTCAGGGGACGTGGACTCAGCAGGAGTCCACCCCTCAGATCGATGTTCTGGAAATCGGGGCAGGGTATCTTACCCCATTAGCCTTCCAGAAGTGGCTAGAAAGAGAGCAGATCCGAATCCAGTCGGACATCTCCACAGCGGTGGCATACATCAACCACCAAGAAGGGACGCGCAGTCAGCAAGCCTTCCAGGAAGTCAGGCGAATCCTCATGTGGGTGGAGGACACAGCATCCACCATATCCGCAGTTCTCATCCCGGGCGTAGAATTCTGGGAAGCAGACTTCCTCAGTCGCCAGGGTATGGACGCGGGGGAATGGTCCCTTCACTCGGACGTGTTTCAGGAAATCTGTTGCCGCTGGGGGGTGCCGGACGTCGACCTAATGGCGTCTCGGCACACCAACAAGGTCCCGGCATTTATGGCACGATCGCGCGATCACAGAGCTCTGGCGGCAGACGCCTTAGTGCAAGATTGGTCGCAGTTCCGGCTCACATATGTGTTTCCACCTCTGGCACTCTTGCCCAGAGTACTGCGCAAAAAATCAGATCCGATTGCAGCCGCGTCATACTCGTCGCACCAGACTGGCCGAGGAGATCGTGGTACCCGGATCTGTGGCATCTCACGGTCGGCCGACCGTGGTCACTACCAGACCGACCAGACTTACTGTCCCAAGGGCCGTTTTCTCCATCGGAATTCTGCGGCCCTGAACCTGACTGGGTGGCCTTTGTGTCCTGGATCCTAGCGTCTTCAGGATTATCCCAAGGGGTCGTTGCCACCATGAGACAGGCTAGGAAGCCCACGTCTGCTAAGATCTACCACAGAACGTGGAAGATTTTCTTAATCTGGTGCTCTACTCAGGGAGTGTCTCCCTGGCCATTTGCATTGCCTACTTTTCTTTCCTTCCTACAATAGGAGTTAGAAAAGGGCTTGTCGCTCGACTCCCTCAAAGGGCAAGTCTCAGCACTATCCGTGTTTTTTTCAGAAGCGTCTAGCACGTCTTTCTAGGGTGTGCACGTTCCCGCAGGGGGTTTGTCATATCGTACCCCCGTACAAGCGGCCGTTAGATCCATGGGATCTGAACAGGGTTCTAGTTGCTCTCCAGAAGCCGCCTTTCGAGCCTCTGAAGGAAGTTTCTTTTTTCTCGCCTGTCACAGAAGGTGGCGTTTCTCGTTGCGTTCACATCGCTTCGGCGAGTGTCTGAGCTGGCAGCTCTGTCATCCAAGGCTCCCTTCCTGGTGTTTCACCAGGACAAGGTAGTGCTGCGCCCCATTCCGGAGTTTCTCCCTAAGGTCGTATCCTCGTTTCATCTTAATCAGGATATCTCCTTACCGTACTTTTGCACTCATCCGGTTCACCGGTATGAGAATGATTTACGTTTGCTAGATCTGGTGAGAGCACTCAGAATCTACATTTCCCGCACGGCGCCCATACGCCGTTCCGATGCACTTTTTTTGTCCTTGTCGCTGGTACGCGCAAGAGGTTGCAGGCTTCTAAAGCCACCCTGGCTCGATGGATCACAGAACCAATTCTGGAAGCCTACCGTTCTGCAGGGCTTCCGGTTCTTTCAGGGCTGAAAGCCCATTCAACCAGAGCCGTGGGTGCGTCCTGGGCACTACGACACCAGGCTTCGGCTCAACAGGTGTGCCAGGCAGCTACCTGGTTGAGTCTGCACATTTTTCACCAAACATTCTCAGGTGCATACCTATGCTTCGGCGGATGCCAGCTTAGGTAGAAGAGTCCTGCAGGCGGCAGTGATTTCCCCGTAGGGGAGGGCTGTCTTGCAGCTCTAACATGAGGTATTTATTTACCCACCCAGGGACAGCTTTTGGACGTCCCAATCGTCTGGGTCTCCCAATAGAGCGCTGAAGAAGAAGGGAATTTTGTTACTTACCGTAAATTCCTTTTCTTCTAGCTCTTATTGGGAGACCCAGCACCCGCCCTGTTGTCCTTCGGGATTTTTTTGTTGTTTGCGGGTACACATGTTGTTCATGTTGAACGGTTTTTCAGTTCTCCGATGTTACTCGGAGTTAATTTGTTTAAACCAGTTATTGGCTTTCCTCCTTCTTGCTTTGGCACTAAAACTGGAGAACCCGTGACACCACGGGGGGGTATAGCCAGAAGGGGAGGGGCCTTGCACTTTTTAGTGTAGTGCTTTGTGTGGCCTCCGGAGGGCAGTAGCTATACCCCAATCGTCTGGGTCTCCCAATAAGAGCTAGAAGAAAAGGAATTTACGGTAAGTAACAAAATTCCCTTCTGTTTGGTCCATTCTGGAATATGACCTCCACTCTCCCCTGAGCCGCCTTTGTTGCTCCTCTAGACATGTGACTTTGCGCCTCTGGGTTGGTTCAATGTATAATGAATTGTTTTCTGCAGTTTTAACAAACCGGTGTGGTATAGTATCTCACTAGACACTTGCTAGCATGGAATATTTTTTATATCAGTTTGTGGTCTCAAACAGGGAAAAGATCCTGAGAGGCTCGTGTCTGGCTCCGATGACTTCACATTATTCCTCTGGGCTCCAGCTGAAGATAAGAAGCCTTTACAGAGGATGACAGGACACCAGGCTCTCATCAATGAAGTTCTGTTTTCTCCAGACACTAGAATCGTTGCCAGTGCCTCCTTTGACAAATCTATTAAATTATGGGATGGTAAAACTGGAAAGTAAGTGATTTTATCTTTAATAATTTTTCCCCACAACTTGTGCCTCTTCTATTCATGGATTGTTCAGTTTCTGCTATTGCAGCTCTGCCCCATTAGATTATCTGCGATATCAGACGCAGCCAGAGGACAAGCTGCTGAATTTGGAAAAGGTTTCTTGAAATCTCAGGACAGCACCCATAATGATCCATTAATTACTGCAGGAAATAATTGCTGACATTTTGTGGCCATGAACTCAGTGACTCGGAGGATACCTTCAGATTACCTTTTTTATGTTTGTGTACTGTCTTCATGTGCAATAGACTGTATACAGAGAACACGCTTATCAGTGAAGTCAGTGTGCAAAATAATTGCTGCATAGTCTTGTCTTGTTAAAGGATAGACCATGCTAGACCTTTCACTAAACTTTTCATGTTGGACTTGTCACACCAAGTAATAATGGCTGCAGAGTGGAGTAAAAGATCTGTTGTTAATTGTGCCTCTCTATTAGAGAGATATTAATCAAATATAAGTGGGTGTTATTACATAATTTTCATGGTTGGCATGTACTTCTTCCTCCTGTATGAGGCTGACCAGTCATAAGCAGACAGCAACATAGAAGTGCAGAAGGACCAGTGATGATGTCATCAGGGTCACATGACCACAGGTCCTGCCGGCCACACTGTGAAGCCTAAATAAGCACTGAAGAAATTACACAGCACAGAATTGTCAAGCTGGGAAAACTATGTACAAATTAAAAGGGGCAGCTATTTAACACTGACTTGTACTTAAAGGGATTATGTCACCAGGTTCTTGCTATCTTATTTGACAGTAGCATAATGTAGGAAAAGAGACATTGATTCCAATGACGTATCACTTTGTTTACTGAATGAAGTTGTAACAGAGTTCGTAGATGTAGAAAAGCTCAGAAAGCTAACCCCTCCCACACCACGGCTTAGTGTGTACATTATCTTTTGACACTGAGCTGCATAGCAGAGGAGGGGGTGTGGTTGGCCAACTGCTCACAAACCATGTAGTCCGGGCAGTATATGTAAACAACAGCACACAGCCTAATAAGTGACACAAGGCTGATATCAG
The DNA here is from genome assembly GCF_048569485.1 of Anomaloglossus baeobatrachus. NCBI lineage: Eukaryota > Metazoa > Chordata > Amphibia > Anura > Aromobatidae > Anomaloglossus > Anomaloglossus baeobatrachus. The sequence goes on from NC_134354.1 coordinate 435,456,267, forward strand.
TGTTTTAAAGGGAATCTCTCAGTAGGTTTTTGATCTTTTAATCTGAGAGCAGTATAATATAGGGCAGGAAAGCCGGAATCTAGCAATATGTCACTTATTGGGCTGTGCTGTAGTTTCAATGCTATCAGCATTTTATCAGCTGGACATTAACACTAACTACAGCTCATGTGCAGAATAGGTCACCTGTTCTGTGTAACCCCACCACTGAGTAGCAGCTTGCTCCCATTGGAAAGTGTACACCGGAAGCTGCCAGTCAGGGCTGTGATTATATACAGTTTAATCCTTAGCTTTCCTACATTTGACAAGTATTCTACGTAAACTACATCAAACAGTCCAGTAAGTGATACTTCGCTTGAATCAGGTTTTCTTGCCTTATGTTATGATGCTATCAGATTATACAACAAAAACCTGCTGACTGATTCCCAATAACTAAAGTTAACTCATAAGGTGCCAAATTGCTAATATCTCTACATCAGAGAGGCAAAATAAAAATAATAAAAATATATTCTGCTTTTTAGTCACTATTACATCATGTGTCCAGTTCAACTTAAAAAATTTGGTGAAAGGTCCTCTTGAATTGGAGCAAAAACTAAATACCATTTATTACAGATATGCATAGTCACATCCACAATTGCTGACTGGAGAATAACAGCTTTTTATATGTGCAATTCTTGCCACCATATTGTAAGCCATATTCCCAGGATAAATTCTGGTGGATAATAGATACTGGCAAACTGTGCCAGTCTGATGGGTAACTGCTACTCTAAGCTTTGTTATTATTGCCCATTTCCAGCAGCTCATGTTTCTAGGGTTCCTTTAATGAAGAACTTTTGAATAGATAATTAAAGTAAGAAAATCTTAAAGTTAAAAAAATATATTTTTTTAAATTGCAACACCATGAAGGAAAATTCATGGAATTATGGAATTCTCAAGATGGATAAACATGTCAATGATATGGAAATGATTTAAAAATGAAAACAAATTTTGAAAACCTCTCAATTTGTTCAGTATTGTAGAAATACACAAACTTACCCCCCCTTGGCTGATATCATTGACATTATTAAGTTATCTGAGGAATGTTCTGCCATGCTGAATTCACCTGGGCGCGTAATATATTAATTCCGCTACTGGCAGCTGCCTTTGCAATTGCCACTCAATGATGTCTTAAGCGGGCTTTACACGCTACGACATCGCTCAAGTTATCTCGTTGGGGTCACGGAATTTGTGACGCACATCCGGTCGCTTTAGCGATGCCGTTGCGTGTGTCACCTATGAGCGATTTTGCATCGTCGCAAAATTGTGCAAAATCGCTCATCGGTGACATGGGGGTCCATTCTCAAATATTGTTACTGCAGCAGTAACGAAGTTGTTCCTGGTTCCTGCGGCAGCACACATCGCTTCGTGTGACCCCGCAAGAACGAGGAAGCTCTCCTTACCTGCCTCCAGGCCACAATGCGGAAGGAAGGAGGTGGGCGGGATGTTCGTCCTGCTCATCTCCGCTTCTATTGGGCGGCGGTTCAGTGACGCTGCTGTGACGTCGCTGAACGAACCGCCCCCTTCGAAAGGAGGCGGTTCGCCAGTCACAGCGACGTCGCAGGGAAGGTAAGTAGTGTGACGGGTCCGGGCGATGTTGTGCGACACGGGTAGAGATTTGCCAGTGTCGCACAACCGATGGGGGCGGGTACGCACGCTGGCGATATGGGTACCGATATCGCAGTGTGTAAAGCGGCCTTTAGATGTGCTTGGTGTGAGACAAGTCCAGAAAATCTGCAGGCCATGGTAGCTTGTTTAGGTCACGCAAAAGGCCATGCTTACTGTAGCATTATCCAACATGCTTCCTGACGTTAATATGTTGCAAAGCGGCTACTGGGGCAATGAAAACATGGTCCAAGGAAAACTTTTCTCCTTGGTGTTGCAATATCAATGTTGAGATGTTTTTGTGTTGCCATTTTCTTCCCGACTGTCCCATCTATTATAACATAAAGCCTAGGAGCATAGCCTTCATACATGTGAAACTTCATTTTTCCTTTTCTCTTTGGAGGATTGCTTCCCTGTGTGCACTGTAAATTATCAAAGCAAAACCATGACTATGGAACTTACATATCCTAAATGCATAGACATGGGTGGGAAGAAGTTGAAAATATATATTAGTATACATCTTTTATGGGACGCCAATAGACAGTTCTCAGACTCACTAAAATGGTTATCTAATTTAATCAGCCTTTAAAGTGAGCAGCACAATCCTAGTCCAGAGGATTTGGTCATTTTAGGCGCCGCTCACATCAGCGGTATTTTGTCACAGGGCCAGATCTGGTACAAATGCATTTCAGCTCAATTCACCTCCAATGTAATAGTGGCAAGCGTGTGATGCATGTGATCGCATCCCGCCGCGACTCCATTGGAGGTGAATTGAGCTGAAACACATTTATACTGGATCCGGCTCTGCTACAAAATACCGCTGATGTGAGCAGGCATTAGAAAATCAAAAAGTCTGTTTCACAGGAAACTATAGGAACGACCTCAATACAGTAATTCATTGTGTATCCTACACATGCCAATATACAGGTGTTTCTTTGTCGCTCCATTGGGAGACCCAGACAATTGGGTGTATAGCTTCTGCCTCCGGAGGCCACACAAAGTATTACACTTTAAAAAGTGTAACCCCTCCCCTCTGCCTATACACCCTCCCGTGCATCACGGGCTCCTCAGTTTTATGCTTTGTGTGGAAGGAGGCACACATCCACTCATGCATCCCATTTTAGTCAGCAGCAGCTGCTGATTTTATCGGTTGGAAGAAAAGAGGGCCCCCACAGGGCCCCCGGCATGCTCCCTTCTCACCCCACTAAGTCGGCGGTGCTGTTAAGGTTGAGGTACCCATTGCGGGTACAGAGGCTGGAGCCACATGCCGTTTTCCTTCACCATCCCTTAGAGGCTCTGGGAGAAGTGGGATCCTAACCGGTCATCCATTCACTGGGACCGTGCTCCCTCCGCAGCCCCTGTGGGAATCTGCCGGACAGGAGTCTATGTATCCTCAGGGACAGGGCCCTGCATCTAAAGGTACTCTGTGTCCCCATGGGGACGGTGCATGGAGCGCTTGTTTCACAGACGCTGCAGCAGCTGCTGGTTTGTGAAGACCGGGACTTCCGCGCCGACCGCGCCTGTTTGTCGGCCGCGGTATTAAATTTAGTCCCCGGCTTCATTGCGGCCTAGTACCATAACTCCCGCCCCCGGGCCTGCCAGTCAGGGGTAAGGGCGGGACTGTCGACCTGACGTCGGCAGTGAGGGCTGGAGCATACTTTAGGTTTCCTCCCCCCCCTCACTGATCACTGTGGGGCCCCAGATTCCCGCACTTTACTAGTCGCCGCCCACGGCTCCCTCCTCCCCTGAGAGCTCCGGCAGCCATTTTTACAACACATTCTGCCGGTGGAGGATTTCAGGAACGAGCTTTGCAGCTCTGGGAGACCTAAGGCAGGGAATCTGGTGGACACACACCGCTTTGGGCGGTCGGTAAGCCACACCGGTCACCCGGTGCTGGTCCCCCTAGGGTGCCGGAGTATATATATATATATTTGTATATATTTTCTCTGTTCGGCCGGGTTGTTTTTGCTTTTGGCTATATACCCTCAGTGATCACTCTCCTAGGAGACAACAGCATGTCGTCCACAAGGAGCAAGGGCGCTAAGGCAAAGGGTTTTTTTGCAACCTGTACCTCTTGTGGGGCTATGTTACCTGCGGGTTCCACCTACCCTCACTGTGAGCAATGCTCGACCCCTGTTGCACTTGCTCAGCCGGAGCCTCGGTCACTAGTGGGCCCCTCTGCTCAGGCAGACCCTCCTGCTTCCCCTGTCCAGGCGGCAGGGACAGAGTTTGCAGTTTTTGCTGAGAAACTCTGAGTCGCTTTCACAATCCATGGCTCAGTCTATGGACAAATGGTCTGCCAAGCTACTAGAAGCCTTGCAGTCCAGACCGGTCCTTACACAGGCCCCGGGCACTGTTGGATCATTGCCTCCAGGCCCCTCTCGGTCTGCGCCGCAGCGTGCTCCCGGGGTGGCCCCTAGGTCTCACGTGGAGGACTCCGGCACGGACCACAGTCCCAGAACGGCTAAGCGGGCTCGCTGGGAATCTTCCCCGACTTCCTCACGCTGCTCGGGGTCTCAGCTTGAGGACTATCTGGAGGATGAGGCGGACGTCGCAGCTCAGGGCTCTGACCCTGACGTTGCTCTCAATCTTGATACACCTGAAGGGGACGCCATAGTAAATGACCTTATAGCGTCCATCAACCAGGTGCTAGATCTTTCTCCCCCAACTCCACCTATAGAGGAGTCGGCTTCGCAGCAGGAGAAACACCAGTTTAGATTTCCCAAACGTACACGGAGTGCGTTTTTCGATCACTCTAACTTCAGAGATGCTGTCCGGAAGCACAGAGCATTTCCGGACAAGCGCCTTACTAAGCGCCTTAATGACACATGTTACCCCTTCCCCTCTGACGTAGTTAAGGGTTGGGCTCAATGTCCCAACGTGGATCCTCCAGTCTCTAGACTGGCGGCTAGATCTGTAGTATCAGTTGCAGATGGCTCATCGCTCAAGGATGCCACTGACAGGCAGATAGAGCTCCTGGTGAAATCCATCTATGAAGCCACAGGCGCGTCTTTTGCCCCGGCCTTTGCAGCCGTGTGGGCACTCCAAGCTATCTCAGCTTGTCTGTCTGAGATTAATGCGGTCACACGTACCTCTGCTCCGCAAGTTGCGTCTTTGACTTCTCAGGTGTCGGCTTTTTCGTCCTACGCCATGAACGCCGTCCTGGACTCTGCTAGCCGTACAGCGGTAGCATCCGCTAATTCGGTGGCAGTCCGCAGGGCCATGTGGCTACGCGAATGGAAGGCAGACTCTGCTTCCAAGAAGTTCTTAACCGGTTTGCCGTTTTCTGGCGACCGATTGTTTGGCGAACGATTGGATGAAATTATTAAGGAATCCAAGGGAAAGGACTCGTCCTTACCCCAGTCCAAACCGAAGAGACCTCAGCAACGGAAAATACAACCGAGGTTTCGGTCCTTTAGGCCCTCAGCCAAGTCCCAATCCTCCTCGTCCAACAGGCCAGAGAAGGGCCAGAGGAACTCTTATGCGTGGCGGTCTAAGTCACGCCCCCAAAAAACCGCCGGAGGCACTGCCTCCAAGGCGGCATCCTCATGACTTTCGGCATCCCCGAACCGCATCCTCGGTCGGTGGCAGGCTCTCCCGCTTTTGCGACGCCTGGTGGCCACATGTCCAAGACCGATGGCCCGAGCATCAACGCTTCCTGCGTTTCGCCATCGGGGACGAACACCTTCAGTTCGTGGCATTGCCTTTCGGACTGGCGACAGCCCCAAGGGTGTTCACCAAGGTCATGCCATCTGTTGTGGCGGTCCTGCATTCTCAGGGCCACTCGGTGATTCCCTACTTAGACGATCTTCTGGTCAGGGCACCCTCTCAGATGGCGTGGCAAAACAGCCTTTCCGTCGCTCTGGCGACTCTCCAGCAGTTCGGGTGGATCATCAACTTCCCAAAATCCAAGTTGACACCGACCCAATCACTGACGTACCCTGGGATGGAGTTTCATACTCAGTCAGCAGTAGTCATGCTACCGCTGGACAAACAGCCTTCGCTGCAGGCAGGGGTGCAATCTCTTCTTCGGGGTCAGTCACACCCCTTGAGGCGCCTCATGCACTTCCTGGGGAAGATGGTGGCAGCAATGGAGGCAGTGCCCTTCGCGCAATTCCATCTGCGGCCACTCCAGTGGGACATTCTCCGCAAATGGGACAGGAGGTCGAATTCCCTCGACAGGAATGTCTCTCTTTCCCTTGCAACCAAGACGTCACTTCAGTGGTGGCTCCTTCCCAGCTCTCTGTCGCAGGGAAAATCCTTCCTACCCCCCACCTGGGCTGTGGTCACCACGGACGCGAGCCTGTCAGGGTGGGGGGCGGTTTTTCTTCACCACAGGGCTCAGGGAACCTGGACTCCGATAGAGTCATCCCTTCAGATCAATATTCTGGAGATAAGGGCAGTGTATCTAGCCCTATTGGCCTTTCATCGGTGGCTGGAGGGCAGGCAGATCCGGATCCAGTCGGACAACGCCACTGCCGTCGCATACATCAACCACCAAGGCGGCACTCGCAGTCGTCAAGCCTTCCAGGAAGTCCGACGGATTCTGCAGTGGGTGGAAGCCACAGCTTCCACCATCTCCGCAGTTCACATCCCGGGCGTAGAAAACCGAGAAGCAGATTTTCTCAGTCGACAGGGCATGGAAGCGGGGGAATGGTCTCTTCACCCAGACGTGTTTCGAGAGATCTGTCGCCGCTGGGGAATGCCGGACGTCGATCTCATGGCGTCACGGCACAACAAGAAAGTCCCGGCATTCATGGCCCGGTCTCAAGATCACAGAGCTCTGGCGGCGGACGCATTAGTTCAGGATTGGTCGCAGTTTCGACTGCCCTATGTATTTCCTCCTCTGGCGATGCTGCCCAGAGTGCTGCGCAAAATCAGGTCCGACTGTCGTCGCGCCATTCTCGTCGCCCCAGATTGGCCGAGGCGGTCGTGGTACCCGGATCTGTGGCATCTCACGGTGGGTCAACCGTGGGCGCTCCCAGACCGCCCAGACTTGCTGTCACAAGGGCCGTTTTTCCATCTGAATTCTGCGGCCCTCAACCTGACTGTGTGGCTATTGAGTCCTGGCTCCTAGCGTCCTCAGGGTTATCTCAAGATGTCATTGCCACTATGAGACAGGCCAGGAAACCAACGTCCGCCAAGATCTATCACAGGTCTTGGAGGATCTTCTTATCCTGGTGCTCTGATAATGGTTTTACTCCCTGGCCCTTTGCCTTACCCACTTTTCTTTCATTCCTTCAATCCGGAATGGACAAGGGTTTGTCTCTAGGCTCTCTCAAGGGTCAAGTATCGGCGCTATCCGTATTTTTTCAAAAGCGTCTAGCCAGGCTTCCGCAGGTCCGCACGTTCCTGCAGGGAGTTTGCCACATAGTCCCACCTTACAAGCGTCCGCTGGAACCCTGGGACCTTAACAGGGTGCTAATGGCTCTTCAGAAACCACCTTTCGAGCCGCTGCGGGATGTCTCTTTATCACGTCTTTCGCAGAAGGTGGCATTTCTAGTGGCAGTTACATCGCTCCGTAGAGTGTCGGAGCTGGCAGCGCTGTCATGCAAAGCCCCCTTCCTGGTTTTTCACCAGGATAAGGTGGTTCTGCGTCCGGTCCCGGAATTTCTCCCTAAGGTGGTATCCCCTTTTCATCTCAATCAGGATATCTCCTTACCTTCATTTTGCCCTCATCCAATTCACCAATGTGAAAAGGATTTGCACTCATTAGATCTGGTGAGAGCACTCCGACTCTACGTGTCTCGCACGGCGCCCTTGCGCCGTTCAGATGCCCTCTTTGTCCTTGTCGCTGGCCAGCGTAAGGGTTCGCAGGCTTCCAAGTCAACCTTGGCTCGGTGGATCAAGGAACCGATTCTTGAAGCCTACCGTTCTTCTGGGCTTCCGCTTCCTTTGGGGCTGAAAGCCCATTCTACCAGAGCCGTGGGTGCGTCCTGGGCATTGCGGCACCGGGCTACGACTCAGCAGGTGTGTCAGGCAGCTACCTGGTCTAGTCTGTACCCTTTCACGAAACACTATCAGGTGCATACCTATGCTTCGGCAGACTCCAGTCTAGGTAGGCTAGTCCTTCAGGCTGCGGTTGCCCACCTGTAAGAGGGGGTCGTTTTTCGACTCTTTTTTTTATCGAGGTATTCTTTTACCCACCCAGGGACTGCTTTTGGACGTCCCAATTGTCTGGGTCTCCCAATGGAACGACAAAGAAGAAGGGAATTTTGTTTACTTACCGTAAATTCCTTTTCTTCTAGCTCCTATTGGGAGACCCAGCACCCGCCCCTGTTCCCTTCGGGCTGTTTGTTCTTTTGTGTACACATGTTGTTCATGTTCAATGGTTCTTTTGGTTCATGGTTTCAGTTCTCCGAACATCCTTCGGATTGAATTTACCTTAGACCAATTTATAAGTTTCCTCCTTCCTGCTTTTGCACCAAAACTGAGGAGCCCGTGATGCACGGGAGGGTGTATAGGCAGAGGGGAGGGGTTACACTTTTTAAAGTGTAATACTTTGTGTGGCCTCCGGAGGCAGAAGCTATACACCCAATTGTCTGGGTCTCCCAATAGGAGCTAGAAGAAAAGGAATTTACGGTAAGTAAACAAAATTCCCTTCTTTCCTCCATTGCTGTAGTTTACTGAACATTTTGAAGTATAATTAACCTGCAAAGAAAATAACGTGAAAATTTTAGTGTTGGCCATAAAAATGTTAAGGTTTATATATACTCATGTAGAGTAATGCTATGTATTTTCTTGCAATGCAGGTACTTGGCTTCCTTGCGTGGTCATGTCTCTGCCGTGTATCAGATCGCTTGGTCTGCAGATAGTCGGCTTTTAGTTAGTGGAAGCAGTGACAGCACACTTAAAGTTTGGGATGCTAAGACAATGAAGTTGTTTGTGGACCTACCTGGACATGCAGATGAGGTATGACACCCACGTATGAAGTGTTTATTTTTCTTCTTTCCTTGTTTTTATGCCCATGTGCACTTTAGCATTTTGTCAGTAATGCATCTAAAATAAAGCGTAAAGCGAATTCTGCAAATAGGCTTGAGTAAAATGACATTGTGCACATGACTTGCATGCTTACGTGTGCCAAGGATTTCTGCTCCATGCAAACACAATAGAAACAAACACTTCCTATAGTGTAATCCTGCCTTCCATACACTACATTACAATATAGTCATCCAAACTTGTCGATGTTGCTGGGACTAGACAATTATCTTATGTGTATGGTGGCTTTCTGAATCGTGTACGCAGGAAAAAATTACTCCCTTCTCCCCATTATGAACACATGAATACTCTGTCAAACCAAGTGTGTATGGCAAGGAATAGATACCATTTAAATGAGCACTCAGCCGACAACTACAGAAAGTGTATGGGGAACCGTTATCCAAATCTATCATCTTTTTATAAAAGCTCCACTCCACTGTTCTTTGTTTTTGTGGGGGGGTTTCAGCCCTGGAGTGGTGCTTTTTAACCCAAGGTCCCTGCTCCTAGTGTTAATACTCAGTGTCGTTTCATGAACATAACCTCTGACTGGCCAGTAGTCAGAAATTATGTCATAAACGCTCAATGCAAGCCATTGATAAAAATATTTATTCAATAAAAAACACACTTTATCATTGTAATGTCTCTCTTTAGGTCTATGCTGTTGACTGGAGCCCGGATGGACAGAGAGTAGCTAGTGGCGGAAAGGATAAATGCTTAAGGATGTAAGTTTTGCAATATTTCTCTCATCTATTTAGCTACTGAGATATCCTGCATCGGGATGTGAGCAAACCTGATGATAGTGTGTTCTTCGGGGCCCATCAAAACGCGTGCATAGCCATCCGGTATCTTCTATGGTTCCAAGCATTAGAATGTGACACGTGCACACCTATGGAAAACTGGCTTCTACCGATGCAACGTCGTCAGCCTGCTCACCTCCTGATGGGGAAGTGACCTACACTGGAAACCCTTTTAAGCAGCGAACATAAATTAACTTTCCACTAGTCACTGTAGTTTATTAGCTTCCAATTGAGATGTTTTTTTAGCCACTTTTGATGTTATCACCAAGTAGAAAGAAAAATCTATTAATAAAGCTTATTTCTTTGTCGCTCCATTGGGAGACCCAGACAATTGGGTGTATAGCTTCTGCCTCCGGAGGCCACACAAAGTATTACACTTAAAAGTGTAAACCCCTCCCCTCTGCCTATACACCCCCCCGTGCATCACGGGCTCCTCAGTTTTTATGCTTTGTGTTGAAGGAGGCACACATGCACGCAAGCTCCACAATTTAGTCAGCAGCAGCTGCTGACTATATCGGATGGAAGAAAAGAGGGCCCATAACAGGGCCCCCGGCATGCTCCCTTCTCACCCCACTCTGGTCGGCGGTGCTGTTAAGGTTGAGGTACCCATTGCGGGTACACAGGCAGGAGCCACATGCCGTTTTCCTTCCCCATCCCTTAGGGGCTCTGGGTGAAGTGGGATCCTAACCGGTCACCAGGCACTGGGACCGTGCTCCCTCCGCAGCCCCTGGGGGAATCTGCTGGACAGGAGACCGGGTATCGTCAGGGACAGGCCCTGCTCCTCTGAGGTACTCTGTGTCCCCTTGGGGACGGCGCATAGAGCGCCTGTCTAATGGACGCTGCAGCAGCTGCTAGTTGTGTTTGTGCGCCGGGACTACCGCGCTGACCGCGCTTGTTTGCCGGCCGCGCTTATAACTTTAGTCCCCGGCTTTTGCGGCCTAGTACCGCATATTCCCGCCCCCAGGCCTGCCAGTCAGGGGTAAGGGCGGGACGCTGCACTGGACGTCAGCGCTGAGGGCTGGAGCATACTTAGTATCCTCCTCCCCCCTCACTGAGCACCGTGGGGCACCAGATTCCCGCACTTTCTAAGGCACGCCCACGGCTCCCTCCTCCTCTCAGAACGCTGGCAGCCATTCCTATCAGCACTTCTGACGCTGGAGAACTTCAGAGACGAGCTCCACAGCTCTGGGAGGCCCAGGCAGGGAATCTGGTGGTCACACAACCGCTGAGGGCGGTCGGTAAGCAGCACCTGTTACTAGGTGCTTGCCCCCCTAGGTGCCGAAGTGTATATTTATATGCTTATATTGTATACATTTACTCTGTACGGCCGCACTATTGCTTTGGCTATATACCCTCTCTGATTGCTCTAAGAGGAGACAACAGCATGTCGTCCGCAAAAAGCAAGGGTGCCAAGGCACAGGCTTACTTTGCAACCTGTACCTCATGTGCGGCTATGCTACCTGCAGGTTCCACCTACCCTCATTGTGTGCAATGCTCGGCCCCTGTGACACTCACTCAGCCGGAGCCTCTGCCACTGGTGGGACCCTCGGCCCAGGTGGAACCACCTGCTGCCACTGTCCAGGTGACAGGGACAGAGTTTGCAGTATTCGCTGACAAACTTTCTGAGTCTATGGATAAATGGTCTGCTAAGATACTAGAAGCTTTGCAGTCCAGACCTGTAACACAGGCCCCGGGCACTGTTGAACCTTTTCCCTCAGACCCCCCTCGGTCGGCGCAGCAAAGCGCTCCTGGGGCGACTCATAGGTCCCACGGTGAGGACTCCGACACGGACCGCAGTCCCAGACCGGCTAAGCGGGCTCGCCGGGAGCTTCCCTCGACTTCATCACACTGTTCAGGGTCTCAGCATGAGGACTCTCTGGATGATGAAGCGGAGGTGGCAGATCAGGGCTCTGATTCTGACGCCGCTCTCAACCTTGATACACCTGAAGGGGACGCCATAGTAAACGACCTTATAGCGTCCATCAATCAGGTGTTGGATCTTTCTCCTCCAACTCCTCAGATTGAGGAGTCAGCTTCTCAGCAGGAGAAATTCCATTTTAGGTTTCCCAAACGTACACGGAGTGCGTTTCTTGATCACTCAGACTTCAGAGATACAGTCCAGAAACACCGAGCTTTTCCAGATAAGCGCTTTACTAAGCGCCCTAATGATACACGTTATCCCTTCCCCCCTGACGTAGTCAAGGGTTGGGCTCAGTGTCCCAAGGTGGATCCTCCAATCTCTAGACTGGCGGCTAGATCCATAGTTGCAGTGGCAGACGGTGCATCACTCAAAGATGCCACTGACAGGCAGATAGAGCTCCTGATGAAATCCATCTATGAAGCTATCGGCGCCTCCTTTGCTCCGGCATTCGCAGCCGTATGGGCACTCCAAGCTATCTCGGCTTGTCAGTCTGAGATTAATGCAGTCACACGTGCCTCTACTCCGCAGGTTGTGTCCTTAACCTCTCAGGCGTTGGCATTTGCGTCCTACGCCATGAATGCTGTCCTGGACTCTGCGAGCCGTACGGCGGTAGCATCCGCCAATTCGGTGGCAGTCCGCAGGGCCATGTGGCTACGTGAATGGAAGGCAGACTCTGCTTCCAAAAAGTTCTTAACCGGTTTGCCATTTTCTGGCGACCGCCTGTTTGGCGAGCAATTGGATGAAATCATTAAACAATCCAAGGGAAAGGACTCGTCCTTACCCCAGTCCAAACCAAACAGACCTCAACAACGGAAGGTACAATCGAGGTTTCGGTCCTTTCGGCCCGCAGCCAGGTCTCAATTCTCCTCGTCCAACAGGCCACAGAAGGGTCAAAGGAACTCTGATTCATGGCTGTCTAAGTCACGTCCTAAAAAGACCGCCGTAGGAACCGCTCCCAAAGCGGCCTCCTCATGACTTTCGGCCTCCCCAAACCGCATCCTCGGTCGGTGGCAGGCTCTCCCGCTTCTGCGACGCCTGGTTGCCACATGTCCAAGACCGATGGGTGAGAGACATTCTGTCTCACGGTTACAGGATAGAGTTCCGCTCTCGTCCTCCGACTCGTTTCTTCAGAACATCTCCTCCCCCGAGCGAGCCGATGCTCTTCTTCAGGCAGTGAGCACTCTGAAGGCAGAAGGAGTGGTGATCCCTGTTCCCCTTCAGCAATGGGGTCACGGTTTTTACTCCAACTTGTTTGTGGTGCCAAAAAAGGACGGATCTTTCCGTCCTGTTCTGGACCTCAAACTGCTCAACAGACACGTGAAAACAAGGCGGTTCCGGATGGAATCTCTCCGCTCCGTCATCGCCTCGATGTCCCAAGGAGACTTCCTAGCATCAATCGACATCAGGGATGCTTATCTCCACGTGCCGATTGCACCAGAGCATCAGCGCTTCCTGCGTTTCGCCATCGGGGACGAACACCTTCAGTTCGTGGCACTGCCTTTCGGCCTGGCGACAGCCCCACGGGTCTTCACCAAGGTCATGGCATCCGTGGTGGCGGTCCTACACTCTCAGGGACACTCGGTGATCCCTTACTTAGACGATCTCCTTGTCAAGGCCCCCTCTCGGGTGGCATGCCAACACAGCCTGAACATTGCTCTGGAGACTCTCCAGAGATTCGGGTGGATCATCAATTTCCCAAAGTCAAAATTGACACCAACCCAATCGCTGACATATCTCGGGATGGAGTTTCATACTCTCTCAGCGATAGTGAAACTTCCACTGGACAAACAGCGTTCACTATGGACAGGGGTGCAATCTCTCCTTCGAGCCCAGTCGCACCCCTTGAGGCGCCTCATGCACTTCCTAGGGAAGATGGTGACCGCAATGGAGGCAGTTCCATTTGCGCAGTTTCATCTGCGTCCACTTCAATGGGACATTCTCCGCAAATGGGACAGGAAGTCGACGTCCCTCGACAGGAACGTCTCCCTTTCTCGGGCAGCCAAGGCCTCCCTTCAGTGGTGGCTTCTTCCCACTTGTTTGTCGAAGGGGAAATCATTCCTACCCCCATCCTGGGCTGTGGTCACGACGGACGCGAGTCTGTCAGGGTGGGGAGCGGTCTTCCTCCACCACAGGGCTCAGGGTACCTGGAGTCAGCCAGAGTCCTCCCTTCAGATCAATGTTCTGGAGATAAGGGCAGTGTATCTAGCCCTAAAGGCGTTCCAGCCGTGGCTGGAAGGCAGGCAGATCCGAATTCAGTCGGACAACGCCACGGCGGTGGCATACATCAACCACCAAGGCGGCACACGCAGTCGGCAAGCCTTCCAGGAAGTTCGGCGGATTCTGCTGTGGGTGGAAGCCACAGCCTCCACCATCTCCGCAGTTCACATCCCGGGCGTAGAAAACTGGGAAGCAGACTTTCTCAATCGCCAGGGCATGGACGCAGGGGAATGGTCTCTTCACCCGGACGTGTTTCAAGAGATCTGTTGCCGCTGGGGGAAGCCGGACGTCGACCTAATGGCGTCCCGGCACAACAACAAGGTCCCGGCATTCATGGCACGGTCTCAAGATCACAGAGCTCTGGCGGCAGACGCATTAGTTCAGGATTGGTCGCAGTTTCGGCTGCCTTATGTATTTCCTCCTCTGGCACTGCTGCCCAGAGTATTACGCAAGATCAGGTCCGACTGCCGCCGCGCCATCCTCATCGCCCCAGACTGGCCGAGGAGGTCGTGGTACCCGGATCTGTGGCATCTCACGGTGGGTCAACCGTGGGCACTACCAGACCGTCCAGACTTACTGTCTCAAGGGCCATTTTTCCATCTGAATTCTGCGGCCCTCAACCTGACTGTGTGGCCATTGAGTCCTGGATCCTAGCGCCTTCAGGATTATCTCAAGAGGTCATTGCCACTATGAGACAGGCCAGGAAACCAACATCCGCCAAGATCTACCACAGGACGTGGAGGATCTTCTTATCCTGGTGCTCTGATCAGGGTTTTACTCCCTGGCCATTTGCCTTGCCCACTTTTCTGTCCTTCCTTCAATCCGGAATGGAAAAGGGTTTGTCTCTCGGCTCTCTTAAGGCACAAGTCTCGGCGCGCTCTGTGTTTTTTCAAAAGCGTCTAGCCAGGCTTCCACAGGTACGCACGTTCCTGCAGGGGGTTTGCCACATAGTCCCTCCTTACAAGCGTCCGTTAGAACCCTGGGATCTGAACAGGGTGCTAACGGCTCTTCAGAAACCACCTTTTGAGCCAATGAGAGATATTTCTCTTTCACGCCTTTCGCAGAAGGTGGTCTTCCTAGTGGCAGTCACATCACTTCGGAGAGTGTCTGAGCTAGCTGCACTGTCATGCAAAGCCCCCTTCCTGGTGTTTCACCAGGACAAGGTGGTTCTGCGTCCGGTTCCGGAATTTCTCCCTAAGGTGGTATCCCCTTTTCATCTCAATCAGGATATCTCCTTACCTTCTTTTTGCCCTCATCCAGTTCACTAATGTGAAAAGGATTTGCACTTGTTAGATCTTGTGAGAGCACTTAGACTCTACATTTCTCGTACGGCGCCCCTGCGCCGCTCGGATGCGCTCTTTGTCCTTGTCGCTGGCCAGCGTAAAGGGTCGCAGGCTTCCAAGTCAACCTTGGCTCGGTGGATCAAGGAACCAATTCTTGAAGCCTACCGTTCTTCTGGGCTTCAGGGCTGAAAGCCCATTCTACCAGAGCCGTGGGTGCGTCCTGGGCATTGCGGCACCAGGCTACGGCTCAGCAGGTGTGTCAGGCGGCTACCTGGTCGAGTCTGCACACTTTCACGAAACACTATCAGGTGCATACCTACGCTTCGGCAGATGCCAGCCTAGGTAGGCGAGTCCTTCAGGCGGCGGTTGCCCACCTGTAGGAAGGGGCCGTTTTACGGCTCTATTACCGAGGTATTCTTTTACCCACCCAGGGACTGCTTTTGGACGTCCCAATTGTCTGGGTCTCCCAATGGAGCGACAAAGAAGAAGGGAATTTTGTTTACTTACCGTAAATTCCTTTTCTTCTAGCTCCTATTGGGAGACCCAGCACCCGCCCCTGTTCCCTTCGGGCTGTTGTTCTTTTGTGTACACATGTTGTTCATGTTGAATTGTTCTGGGTTCATGGTTTTCAGTTCTCCGAACATCCTTCGGATTGAATTTACCTTAGACCAATTTATAAGTTTCCTCCTTCCTGCTTTTGCACCAAAACTGAGGAGCCCGTGATGCACTGGGGGGTGTATAGGCAGAGGGGAGGGGTTTACACTTTTAAGTGTAATACTTTGTGTGGCCTCCGGAGGCAGAAGCTATACACCCAATTGTCTGGGTCTCCCAATAGGAGCTAGAAGAAAAGGAATTTACGGTAAGTAAACAAAATTCCCTTCATTGATTCCATTTTAATCATAATCAGACATTTTTTAAACACATCTGCTGCATTAGACTCTTCCTTTCCTTTACCCAAAAATAATTTCCCTTTTAGAAGAATAAATTGCACTAAATTGATGCATCCCATAAGAATATGCTGCATATGAAGAGGAAATAGAAGTGTAACATAGTTTATATTTTAGTTTTTGATTAGCTATCATTTCCTAAAATAAAACACAACAATCTGATTTTTCCCTCCACAACATACAGTCCACAATATTTAATATGTTAATGTATTTATTTATTTTTCCACTATAGATGGAGGCGGTGAGTCCAGCAAGATATTGACATGGCTTGGAGAAATAATTTGATATTTTTCCTTATAAAGCTGAACATTCATGCAAGTGGTCTATAACCGCTTAACCAAAAGACAATACCCTATGCAACAAGGACTGGTAGACCCATCACCTTGGCATCACGTACATGTAATGTGTATTTATACATGTAAATGTGTAATTTACACCAGAAAGCACTTAATTAACATCAACATTTCCTCAAAAGGAGTAAGAACATGAATACACCTAGTGAAATGTGCTGCTATTCCGCTGAATTTATGGCCAGCAGTCGAGGCATTGTCCATAATAAAAACCTATCTGATGCTGTGTTTCTGGAATGCTTTATGTGCTTAAGAGGAACAAGATTGAAATTGTCTGCCACTCAAGTTCTGATAAACTTTCTCAGCGACTGAACTGGAGCTGCCAAGTACGGTAATAATTATTGAGACTTGGAAGATGGGGGAAAAAATCATTTTAAAGGGTCACTGTCATTAAAAAAAAAAAAAAAAATAAGTGACATGTATTCGAGTACAACGACTCACGGCTGATGAAGGAGCTGCAAGAGCTGCTCAACTACATTGACTATTGAGTGGGTAGACCCTTTTTAATTAATTTAGGGTGCTTTATACTTTGGCGCCCCCTTCCTACTATTCAAGCACAGTATGGAAAGGATTACAATTGAATACTCCTATATCCACTAGTGTCTTAAAAGCTTATATTTGTACTAAAGGAACTGTTTTTCCATTAGTTTGTCTGCTCACATTAGTGATTAAGCCCATATAATTTTCAACTCTTGTGTTTTTGAATATGTAGAAATATACCGCGCTCCAGGCAAAATTGATAAAGGCTGTAAAAGCTTTATTTTTTAACATATCAACATTTCAAGCTTCCTCAGGACTCCCTCTATTCATTTCATGAATAAAGAGATTCGGCTATTATCACTTTGAAATCAAGCTTGTCAGATTTTTTTTTACATAAATTGTGCTGTGGAGTTTCTTGGGTTGCTGCCACACATTGGTTGTACCAAACCTAGTATACTAATAAAAAATCTGCTGCGCTGCTGATATATATATTTTTTTTTATATGAGTAAATAATATTCGAACAGCATTTCATGTGTATGTTTGTTTGAAAGATGTACAGTCCAACAGGTGCAGGAAAAATTATGCAACCCTTTGAAATTGCAGGTATGATTCTGGTAGATACAGGTCCTTAAAGTGAACCAATCCCCAGGATTTTTGTATATAACCTAAAGCTAGAGCTATACTAGCACTATGAGGCTGATTCTCTACATACCAGTAGTGGTCAGCTCAATATATAGGTTTTGAAATCCAAGAAAGTAAAGTTTATAAAATCATCAGCTTCTTGAGTGACAGCAGCGGAGGATCAGATA
Organism: Anomaloglossus baeobatrachus; assembly: GCF_048569485.1. Taxonomy (NCBI): domain Eukaryota; kingdom Metazoa; phylum Chordata; class Amphibia; order Anura; family Aromobatidae; genus Anomaloglossus; species Anomaloglossus baeobatrachus. The sequence continues at coordinate 435,473,688 of NC_134354.1, forward strand.
ATATCTGGGGGGGGTATTCATACTTATGCTAATTCTAACAGAGGGAGGGGATAAGTATTATACTATCAATTTACTTTTTCACTTGCAGGACCTGTGTGAGGTCATATCCATGTGACCAGAAGGGGCGGGGCCTCAGCCAACAGAAAAATGTTGTTCCCTGTTATCAGCTTTGTTGGCTGGGGTGCCACCCCTTCTGGTCACATGGGTATGACCTCACACAGGTCCTAGAAGAGAAAAGTTATATTGATTGTATAATACTTATCCCCTCCCCCTGTTAGAATTAGTATAACTCTGAATACCCCCAGCTATAATCTGCTCCTCAGCTGCTGCCACTCAAGAAGCTGCTGATTTTATAAACTTTACTTTCTTGGATTTCAAACCCTATACATCCGAGCTGACCACTACAGGTATGTAGAGAATCAGCCTGATAGTGCCAGTATAGCACTGCCTTTAGGTTATATATGAAAATCCTGTTGATTAGTTCCCTTTAAATAAGTATTCCCATCCTGTCAACTTTTCTACATTTTTCACGTTACACCTACAAATTTAAATCTATTTTATATAATATACCAACACAAATTAGCAAGTATTTGTGAAATGTTAAGGAAATGAGCCATCATTATCTAAATATTCTAAAAATATATAATTAACACTTATTTCAAAGAAACCATGGTGATTAATTAAACATCTCTCGGATAACCATGCCACAATTCGCAGTTAAATCATAAACACCCGTGGAAAATACACTCTCGTAAGTAGAATACAAACTAAATGACAATGGAGAATTTTCGTGTAAATATAATAAATCTTTATTCAACAATTATAGAAAAAATATAGACAATACAAGAAAAGTAGGACCGAAAATGGACACAATGCCCTTGCAAAACGTATAAAAATTTTATGTATAATCGTTAATGCAACAGGGTAAGGACCTACGTATTTTTCGTTTTATAAGACGCACCGGATTATAAAACGCACCCCAAATTTCGAGATAAAAAAAATAAAGATGAGGTCCGTCTTATACTCCGGTGTTATCTTACCAGAGGGGGACGGCGGTAGGGGAGCGGGTTCACAGGAGGCAGAGGCTGTGCTAGCAGCGGCGGGTCAGTGGTGGAGCAGGCCGGTGCCGTGAATGTACCAGTCTGTCCACAATCCCGGTTCAAATGACGCCCGGAGCGGAGCGTGCGCAGATGGCGCTCTCATCCAAGAGTGCCATCTGCGCACGCGCTGACTCTAGTAGTGGTGCTTGCGCAGAAGAAGCTCTCATCCACAAGCTCCATCTGCGCACGCGCTGACTCCTGGCACCAGCATTTGAAACCGGGACCGTGGACAGGCTGGGACACTTGCCACACAGCCATCGCAGTCTGCATAGCCACCCGCCCGCACAGAGAGGCAGCCGGGAAATAGAGGTCATCGGCACCAACAGGCACCCGGCCGCCGGCACACAGTGACACGCACCTGGCCGCCTGCACACAGAGCTGTACAGACAGCCCCCCCGCAAGCTATATTCTGATTTTATGACGCACCCCTCATTTTCCTCCCAAATTTTTGGGAGGAAAAGTACGTCTTATAATCCGAAAAATATGGTAATTGTAAAGTGTCAATTCATTGGCATCAGACCAGAGAGCACCCCTATTAAAACATCAATTCACAGTTATTAATATACAGGGTGATACACTGGTATGAGAAAAATAATGTAAACATGCACTCAGTCATAATGTCTGTGTACAGAATAAACAGACATTAGGTACTATATGCTAATAAAGTGCCAATGCATTGGAAAAACGGGAATCACCCATGTAACAACATTAATTCACATTTACTCATATACAGTGTCCCAACTTCAGTGAAGGTCTCTTAAGCTTAATGTTTCTTGTAGATAACCACATCAGATCACCCACACACAGGTACAGACAAGGCACATGTACACAGTCAGTTGCACGCTTAAGGCTGCTTTACACGCAGCGACATTGCTAGCGAAAGCACCCGCCCCCATCGGTTGTGCGTCACAGGCAAATCGCTGCCCGTGGCGCACAACACCGCTAGGACCCGTCACATGTACTTACCAGCCCAGCGACGTCGCTGTGGCCGGCGAATCGCCTCCTTTCTAAGAGGGCGGTTTGTTCAGCGTCACAGCGGCGAATAACCTGCCTCCTGCAACAGCAATGACATTTGGAATTGGAACGACGTGTTAACGATCAAAATTACTCACCTAATCGTTGATCGCTAACGGTCGTTCGTGCGTTTCACATGCAACGACGTTGCTAACGAGACCGGATGTGCGTCACGAATTCCGTGACCCCAACGACATTTCGTTAGCGATGTTGCGTGTAAAGCGCCTTTTTTTTTTTTTTTTTTTTTACTAAAAACCCATGTCATACATGCTGCTGAACCCTCTCCCATTTGGATGATAATGCTGAGACCAATTGGTTCTCCCAGGTACTCCTAATGAGTGCCCCCCTGAAACGTATAGACAAAAAAAAGGAGATATACTAGAAGATTCATGGCGACGATTATTGATGGCAAATTCGGCGAGATGAAGGAACGAGGACCACTCTTCCTGATTATCAGAAATGAACAATGCAAATTTTGCTCCAAATTCTGATTCGCGCATTCTGTTTGCCTATTTGACTGAGGGTGGAGCGTTGACAAATAAGATAGTTTAATCCCTAACCAAGAGGAGAAAGCTCTCCAAATGTTAGCAATAAACAGAGTTCCTCTATTAGACAGGACTCCATGGAGTTTAACAATCTCACAAATAAACACCTGGGCTAAAGTCTTGGCATTAGGTAATGACGGTAAGGCAATAAAATGTGTCATCTTAGTAAACCTATCCACCACCTCCAAAATGACCACTTTACCAGTAGAGTAAGAGAAGTCCATAATAAAGTCCATGGAAATGTCTGTCCAAGGTTGACTAGGGACTCTCAAAGGCTGCAAACATCCCGAAGGACGAGAGTAAGATGCCTTTGAGTGTACACATGCAGAAACCACATCCTTCCAAATTCTGGGCCACTAAATGTGACGCAATATGAGATCCAGGGTGACCAGCCAGGACAGAATCCTGATGCTACCCCAGAACCTTAAGATAAAGATTCAGGGGAACAAAGCATTTGTTCACCGGAACCCCAGATAGCGCATCACCTTGAGCCTTAGCAATCTCAGACTCCACATCAGTACTGAGCGCCGACACCAGCACTCATCTCTGAAAAATGGGGAAAAGTTCCTCACAGGGTTTCGTCCCAGAAAACTCCTTGACATCGGCTTCAATGTTTTTAGAGTCAGTGCGATAAGTAAGGGAAAAATTAAACCTAGTAAAAAAATAATGATCATCTAGCTTGTCTCGGTGTAAAAAGTTTAGGTGACTCAAGATAAAAAAGGTTTTTATGGTCGGTTATTACTGTAACAGGATGCTTAACTCCCTCCAAAAAGTGTTACCATTCCTCAAACTGTAACTTGATTGCCAGTAATTCTTTATTACCAATATCGTAATTATGATTGACCGAAGATAATTTCTTGGAAAAGAAGGTGCATGGATGCAGTTTCTCAAGAGATGGACCTTGAGACAATACAGCTCCCACCCCCACTTCTGATGCATTAACCTCCTCCCTAAAAAGTTGAGATACATCAGGCTATATCAATATGGGTGCCTACGAGAAGCTCTTCTTAAGACAGTTGAAAGCATATAAATGACCCGGAGTCCATCTATAGAAGGCCGCGTACCCTTCTTAGTCATGTCAGTAAGTGGTCTTGCTATAGCAGAGAACTTCTTAATAAATTTCATGCAATAATTAGAAAAACCTAAAAAAAACGTTGCAGGGCTTTGAGGTTCTTGAGATGGTGCCATTGTAAAATAGCCTCTAATTTAGTGGGTTCCCTCCAAAAATCTGCAGCGGAAATAATGTAACCCAAATACAGAAGTTCTTGAACGGCGAACACATATTTTTCTAGCTAAGAGTACAGTTTATTCACTTTGGGAATTTGTAATACTTGTTTGACAGGTTCCAAATGAGAATCAAAATCCCGTGAATATATGAGAATATCATCAAGGTAAACAATTCCAAATTTCCTAACAGATGAGAAGACACATCATTAACAAAATACTGGAATACTGCAGGTGCATTGGTTAAACTGAATGGCATCACCTAATTTTCGAAGAGCCCATCTGGCATTTTCCACTCATTCCCTTGCCTGACCTGGATCAGATCATAAGCCCACCTAAGGTCACATTTAGAGAACCCTTTAGCACCGGCAATCTGATTAAATAGGTCAGGAATGAGTGGCAGAGGATCATGAACCGTTATCTGGTTGAGCTTTTGAAGTCCAGGCATGCCCCTAGTCCACCATTCTTCTTTTTAATAAAGAAAAAACAGCAGCCATCAGAGATGAGGATGGCCTGATGTGCCTTTAGGCCAAACTCTCTGTTTTATACTCCTTGAGAGCTAATCTCTCAGGTCCCTACAAGTTATACAGTCTGCACTAGGGCAATTTTGCCCCTGGACTCAACATTATGGTGCAGTTATAAGGTCAAAGCGGCGGCAACTGCTGACAACCCTTCTCAGAAAACACTTCTGAAAAATCTGAGAGAGGATCAGGAATAACCGCCAAAATACAGGTTCTTAGACGGCGTTCTTTACAATATGTGCTCCACTTAATAATGTCTTGGGTTTTTCAGTAAACAGTGTTGTTGTGCAATGCAAACCAGGGGAACCCTAATACAATTTGTGCATTAAGGCTCTTAACATAAGTTATGAGCTCCAAATGGAGTACTCCTGTATGTAGTTCCAGCCCCTGTACACACTCAATAAAACCCCCTGAGAAAAAACTGATGAATCAATGGCAAAAATCTGTACTGGATTAGATAACTCCTTCACCTCTAACCCAGAAAAACTAGTAAGCTGTTCATCAATTATGTTTGCCACTGACCCACTATCATGAAAGACCGTAATAGGAACATCTAGGCCCCTATCCTTAGCCCTTTCAGGTAATAAATATTGAGACACTATAGTGGAGGAAATATGTAGACCCAGGTTGGAATCACCCGACTGACCTGGGACTAAAGCTTTTCCGATTACCATTTTTCCTTTGGCACGGAGGGGCAGGTACTGACAAAGTGTTCCTTTTTGCCACACAAAAAAAAAAACCAAACTCCTCCCTTTTTAGGGGTATAGAAATTTCTTCCTCATGGGACAACTTTCCAAGCTGCACGGGCTTGGAAGAGGCCTCCAGAAGTAATGTTACAGTAAGCCCTCCCAGAGAGTCTTGGTTTTATGAGAGCTCTGCCAGAAACGGCGATCAATACGTATTACTAGAGACATGGCACACTTGAGAAGGAGGAGATTCATACATTACCAATGCTTTCTTAACCCGCTCAGTTGGCTTTTGAGTGCAGGATCGTTCAACGGAGTTTCCATGGACCAGTGCTGGAATTTGGTGCAATAATCCTCTGCAGGCAGAGTCCCCAGTTGCAATGAATGGATTTTAGACTTTGTTAAATTTGTCTGGATCATCATAAATGAGCCTGAGTGCTGAGAAAAACCCATCCACCGAAAAAAGAACCGGTGACTCAGGGGACAAAGAAAAAGCCCATGCTTGTGGGTTCCCACTCAAGAGCGAGATCACAATTCCCACTCGCTGTGCTTTACTACCAGAGGTGTTGGGGCGTAAACAGAAGTATAATTTACATGCTTTCTCTAAAGGTAACAAACCTACTGCGCTCCTCCGAAAATCTTTCTGGGAAGGCCAGTATGGGTTTGGATGATCCAGCAACCAGAACAGATTGCGCCAGTGTGGCGGACTGTGGTTGTTGCTGTACCACCCCCTTTAATTCAGTCACCTGAAGACACAAGGTCTGCAATTGCCTCAATAGGGCAGCATCTGTGTCCATGCTGGAATATAAAGTATGGACAGCTATAATGTCACAATCACTTTAGGATAGCGGGGAACCAGAGCCCCTAAGCTGTCCCTCAAGGTAGGGAACCCTGTATGCTTCACGAATACCAATTGATAGACACATGGAGACTACTACACCCAAATGACAAAGACTATTCTTTTTACTCAGCCGTACCTAAAACATACTCCAGACTTGACTATCTCTTTGTAAATCATAGGTACCTTGATCGTATCAAACAGACCCAAATAGATGTCATTTCCTTTTCAGACCACGCACTCTGTACCGTGACACTTACGCTACAGTCTCCCATACCACACCAATGGCAATGGAAGCTGAATACTTCCTGCTAGATAATCCCAAAGTGATGCAAAAATTAAATGATGCATTTGCAGAATACTTTTCTGCCAATAAGCCTGGAGAAATATCTCCAACCTCAATTTGGGAAGCTCACAAATGTGTGGTCAGGGGGGTGCTCATCCAACAAGGGGCGAGGTTGAAGAGGGAGCGAGAGATGGAGATCTCAATCACAAATTAAAGACTTGGAGACACGACACAAACACATATCATCGGCAAAGGGATGGCGAGCTCTTTAAAACACCTTAACGACCCATGACGTACTGGGTACGTCATGGATCATGTGAGGTTAATCCCCGACCCCTGCCGTGGGCAGGTCGTGGCAATCCGCGCACTTATCAGCTGTTTTCAACAGCTGACATGTGTGCCTGGTAGTCGCGGATGGAATTGCTTCCACCCGCGGCCATTAACCCCTTACATCTCGCTGCCAAAATCAGGCAGAGAGATGTATATGCGTGCCGCCATGACTGTCACTTACCCCACCCCCATCGAAAGTGACGTGACATGATCACGTGACTTTCGGTGGTTGCCATGGTAGCACAGGGCCATGTGATGACGCCTGTAGCTAACATGAGTCACATCCTCTCAATGCCGGAATACAGCCGACATTGAAAGTAAAGCACCAAATCTGCAGTTCTCAGCTCTGTAGCTGTGATCTGCAGATAGGGCAGAGCGATCGGATTGCTGATCGCTATAGCCCCCTAGGGGGACTAGTAAACTTAAAAAAAAGTTAAAAAAAAGTTTTAAAAAATTTAAAAAAAAACAAACAAAACTAAAAGTTCAAATCACCCCCCTTTCACACCATTGAAAATTAAAGGGTTAAAAAAATAAAAAATATACACATATTTGGTATCGCCGTGTTCAGAAATGCCCGATCTATCAAAATATAAAATCAATGAATCTGATCAGTAAACAGCGTAGCGGCAAAAAAATTACAAACGCCAAAATTACGTTTTTTGGTCGCCACAAATTTTGCGCAAAATGCAATAACAGGCGATCAAAACGTAGCATCTGCGCAAAAATGGTACCGTTAAAAACGTCAGCTCTAGACGCAAAAATAAGCCATCACTGAGCCATAGATCCCGAAAAATTAGAACGATACGGGTCTTGGAAAATGGCGCAAAACGTGCACCACTTTTTTTGGACAAGCTTGTGATTTTTTTTTTAACCCCTTAAATACAAGTAAACCTATTTATGTTTGGTGTCTACAAACTCACACTGACATCAGGCATCACAATGACACATCAGTTTTACCATATAGTGAACACGGTGAATAAAAGATCCCAAAAACTATTGTGCGATCACACTTTTTTTTGCAATTTTTCCGCACTTGGAATTTATTTGCCATTTTCCAGTATACTATATGGTAAAACTTATGGTTTCATTTAAAAGTACGACTCGTCCCGCAAAATACAAGCCTTCATATGGCAAGATTGACAGAAAAATAAAAAAGTTACGCCTCTCGGAAGAAAGAGAGGAAAAAAACAAAACGGAAAAACACAAAATACCCGGGGGCTGAAGGGGTTAAGGTCCGAGAGGAACTGCGCAAATTGCTCAACACAAAAGCAAAGGGAATCCTGGCCCGATGCCGACGACATTTCTACGAACATGGAAATAAATGTAGTAGGATATTAGCGAGGGCCCTTAGACAACAGCAGAAGTCGACGTTTGTTTCCAAGATTGCCTCTCCTTCCCAGCAAAATACTTTTTTACACTCTTCGACTGAGATAGCTGAGACCTTTAAAAGTTTCTATGCGACCCTATATAACTTAAATACAGAAAACTCATCAAGTTCAACTAAAACTCTGTACCAAAAAATATCAGACTACATCAAAGATGCAAAGATGCCTCGCCTGACGTAAGCTGAGACAGTAGCGCTAGAGCTTCCAATCTCTAATCAAGAGCTGTGGGATGCTATAACTTCTTCAAAGACAGGCAAGGCACCAGGCCTCGATGGGTTCCCACTCCTTTACTACAAAAGATTCAGGCTAGTGATCACCCCACATCTCATATCAGCATTTAATTCTAGAGCTCTGAATGACTTTACCCCCGAATAGGGATTCCCTTAGAGCTCACATTACCGTAATTCATTAGGCAGGAAAGGACCCCACACAGTGCGCTAGTTTTCGCCCAATATCTCTATTAAATGTAGACACCAAATTGTTCACCAAAATTCTTGCAACAAGAAGAGCTCCCCTTCTCTCATGAATTGTCCATCCAGATCAGGCTGGTTTTGTTGCGGGTCGTGAGGCCCGAGACAATACCATTAAAGCCATCAATCTAATACACAAAACCAAACTAGGGGGGATCCAGTCCATACTGCTCTCAACTGATGCCGAAAAGGCGTTTGACAGAGTAGATTGGAGTTTTATGGCAACCACGCACAGAAGTCTGGGGTTGGGCGACGGAATGATGAGATGGATGTTTTCTCTTTACTCGGATCTCTCGGCAAGGGTCAGAGTGAATGGGATACTCTCAGATTCATTTTCTATTTCAAATGGCACTCACCAGGGATACCCGTTATCACCTCTAATATGTATACTCACACTGGAACCCTTCCTCAGACACATACGAGCCAATGGGGATGTAGCGGGCATCAAGATTCGCCAAACCACAAATAAAGTAGCTGCATATGCAGATGACCTTTTGTTCTTTATTTCTTCACCCAGGACCTCCCTTCCCAATTTGATGAAGGAATTTCAAATCTACTCCCAGCTTTCAAATTTTAAAATTAATTTCTTTGTCGCTCCATTGGGAGACCCAGACAATTGGGTGTATAGCTTCTGCCTCCGGAGGCCACACAAAGTATTACACTTTAAAAAGTGTAACCCCTCCCCTCTGCTATACACCCTCCCGTGCATCACGGGCTCATCAGTTTTTATGCTTTGTGTTGAAGGAGGCACACATGCACACAATGCTCCACATTTTAGTCAGCAGCAGCTGCTGATTATATCGGATGGAAGAAAAGAGGGCCCCTAACAGGGCCCCCGGCATGCTCCCTTCTCACCCCACTGAGTCGGCGGTGCTGTTAAGGTTGAGGTACCCATTGCGGGTACACAGGCAGGAGCCACATGCCGTTTTCCTTCCCCATCCCTTAGGGGCTCTGGGGAAGTGGGATCCTAACCGGTCATCCAGCCACTGGGACCGGGCTCCCTCCGCAGCCCCTGGGGGAATCTGCCGGACAGGAGACGGAGTATCGTCAGGGACATGGCCCTGCATCTACAGGTACTCTGTGTCCCCGTTGGGACGGTGCATGAAGCACCTTGGCCTCAGACGCAGCTGCGACAGCGGTGTGGATTTTTTGTCTGGGACTACCGCGCCGACCGTGCCTGTTTGTCGGCCGCGGTTTTTTACTTTAGTCCCCGGCTTTTGCGGCCTAGTGTGTTAAACTCCCGCCCCTGAGCCTGCCAGTCAGGGAGAAAGGCGGGACGGTCGGTATGATGCCGACAGTGAGGGCTGGAGCACACTTCGCTGTCCTCCGCCCCCTCACTGATCACTATGGGCCACCAGGTTCCCGCACTTTTGCGGTTCCGCCCACGGCTCTCTCCTCCCCTCGGAACGCCGGCAGCCATTGTTATAATTCTGCCGGTGGAGGATCTCAGAATCTGCTCCACTGCTCTGGGAGAGGGGGATCCTAACCGGTCGCCATGTACTTGGACCGGGCTCCATCCGCAGCCCCTGGGGGATTCTGACGGACAGGAGACTGGACATCATCAGGGACAGAGCCCTGCATCATAAGGTACTCTGTGTCCCCTGAGGGACGGTGCATGCAGCATCTGTGTTACAAATGCCGCAGCGGTTGCTGAGTGGTTTGTGAGACTGGGACTACCGCGCCGACCGCGCCATGTTTGCCGGCCGCGTTTTTAAATTTAGTCCCCGGCTCTTGCGGCCTAGTACCATATACTCCCATTCTCGGGCCTGCCAGTCAGGGGTAACGACGGGACGGCCGACTGGACGTCGGCAGGGAGGGCTGGAGCATACGTTGGTATCCTCCTTCCCCCTTACTGAGCACTGTGGGGCACCAGTTTTCAGGTGCTGACCCCCCTTGGTGCCGCAGTGTATATATATATGTTTATTTATATGATATATGATCTCACTGTTCGGCAGCATTATTTGCTTTTGGCTGTATACCCTCACTGATTACTCTGCGGACGACATGCTGTTGTCTGCTCTTAAAGAGTAAGGGTGCCAAGGCACTGGCTTATTTTACAACCTGTACCTCTTGTGCGGCTATATTACAGGCAGGTTCCACATACCCTCCTTGTGTACAATGCTTGGCCCCGAGGGCACTCACTCAGCCGGAGCCTCCGACACTGGTGGGACCCTCGGCCAGGTGGTACCGCCGGTTTCCACTGCACAGATGACAGGGACAGAGTTTGCATGTTGGAATCAGCAAATCTCTGAGTAGCTTTCACATTCCAGGACTCAGTCTATGGACAGAGGGTCTGCTAAGATACTGGAAGCCTTGCAGTCCAGACCGATAACACAGGGCCAGGGAGCTGTGAGTTCATCGCTCCCGGGTCCCTCTGGGTCGGTACAACAAGGGGCTCCTGGGGTAACACCCAGATCCCACGGTGAGAACTCCGTCACGGACCGCGGCCTCTGATAGGCTAAGCCGGCCCGCTGGGAACCTTCCCCGACTTCATCAGGAGTGCGTGTTTCGATCACTCTAACTTCAGAGGGGCCGTCCAGAAGCACAGAACTTTACGGACAAGCGCTTACTAAGCGCCTTATTGACACGCGTTACCCTTTTCCCCCCTGACGTTGTTAAGGATTGGGCTCAGTGTCACAGGGTGGATTCTCCAGTCTCTAGGCTGGCGGCTAGATCCGTAGTATTAGTGGCAGATGCCATCTCTCACGAATGCCACTGACAGGCAAATAAAGCTTATGATGAAATCCATCTATGAAGCCATAGTCGCATCTTTGCTCCAGCCTTCGCAGCCGTGAGGGCACTCCAAGCTATCTCAGCTTCTCTGGCTGAGATTATTGCGGTTGCACATACTCTGCCCCGCAGGTTGTGTCCTTCACTTCTCATGAACGCCGTTCCTGGACTCTGCGAGCCGTACAGCGGTAGCATCCACCAATTCGGTGGCAGTCTGCAGGGCCATGTGGCTACGTGAATGGAAGGCAGGCTCTGCTTCCAAGAAGTTCTTACCTGTTTGCCATTTTCTGGCGACCGTTTGTTTTGGCGAGCAATTGGATGAAGTTACTAGACAGTCCAAGGGAAAGGTCTCGTCCTTGCCCCAGTCCAAAGGTTTCGGTCATTTCGGTCCTCAGCAAAGTTCCGTTCCTCCACGTCCAACAGGTCAGAGGAGGGCTAGAGGAACTCTTCTGCATGGCGGTCTAAGTCACAAGGCGGCTTCCTCATGACTTCGGCCTCACCAAGACCGCGTCCTCGGTCGGTGGCAGGCTCTCCCGCTTTTGCGACGCCTGGTGGCCACATGTCCAAGACCGATGGGTGAGAGACATTCTGTCTCACGGTCACAGGATAGAGCTCTGCTCTCGTCCTCCGACTCGTTTCTTCAAAACATCTCCGCCCCCCCGAGCGAGCCGATGCACTTTTTCAGGCGGTGAACACTCTGAAGCCTCGATGTCACAAGGAGACTTCCTAGCATCAATTGACATCAAGGATGCTTATCTCCATGTGCCGATCGCACCCGAGCTTCAACGCTTTCTGCGTTTCGCCATCAGGGACGAACACTTCAGTTCGTGGCACTGCCATTCGGCCTGGCGACAGCCCCACGGGTCTTCACCAAGGTCATGGCAGCAGTGGTGGCGGTCCTACACTCTCAGGGCCACTCGGTGATCACTTACCTAGACGATCTTCTAGTCAAGACACCCTCCTGGGTGGCATGTCAACACAACCTGACCATTGCTCTGGAGACTCTCCAAGGGTTCGGGTGGATCATCAAATTTCCAAGGTCAAAACTGACACCGACCCAATCACTGACTTGCCTCGGGATGGAGTTTCATACTCTCTCAGCGATAGTGAAGCTTCCGCTGCATAGTCAGCGTTCACTACAGACAGGGGTGCAATCGCTCCTTCGGGCCCAGTCACCCCTTGAGGCGGCTCAGGCACTTTCTAAGGAAGATGGTGGCAGCAAGGGAGGCAGTTCCCTTGCGCAGTTTCGTCTGCGTCCGATTCTATCGGACACCGCAAATGGGACAGGAGGTCGACGTCCCTAGACAAGAACGTCTCTCTTTCCCTTGCAGCAAAACCTCTCTTCAGTGGTGTCTTCTTTCCACTTCCTGGGCGGAGGAAAAATCCTTCCGGCCCCCAGCTGAGGCTGTGGTCACGACGGACGCGAGTCTGTCAGGGTTGGGAGCGGTCTTCCTCCACCACTCGGCTCAGGGAACCTGGACTCCGACAGATTCCTCCCTTCAGATCAATGTTCTGGAGATAAGGGCAGTGGATCTAGCCCTAAAGGTGTTCCAGCGGTGGCTGGAGGGCAGGCAGATCCGAATTCAGTCGGACAACGCCACGGCGGTTGCATACATCAACCACCAGGGCGGCACACGCGCAGTGGTCAAGCCTTCCGAGCAGTTCGGCGGATTCGGCTGTGGGCGGAAGCCACAGCCTCCACCATCTCCGCAGTTCACATCCCGGGCGTAGAAAACTGGGAAGCAGATTTTCTCAGTCGCCAGGGCAGGGACGCAGGGGAATGATCTCTTCACCCGGACGTGTTTCTAGAGATCTGTTGCCGCTGGGGAACGCCGGACGTCGATCTAATGGCGTCTCGGCACAACAACAAAGTCCCGGCATTCATGGCTCGGTCCAAGGATCACAGAGCTCTGGCGGCAGACACGCTAGTTCACGACTGGTCGCAGTTTCGACTGCCTTATGTTTTTTCCTCCTCTGGCACTACTGCCCAGAGTGTTACGCAAGATCAGGTCAGACTGTCGCCGCGCCATCCTCGTCGCTCCAGACTGGCCGAGGTGATCGTGGTATCCGGATCTGTGGCACCTCACGGTGGGTCAACCGTGGACACTCCCAGACCGACCAGACTTGCTGCCTCAAGGGCCATATTTCCTTCTGAATTCTACGGCTCTAAACCTGACTGTGTGGCCATTGAGTCCTGGCTCCTAGCGTCATCAGGGATATCTCCAGATGTCATTGCCACCATGAGACAGGCCAGGAAACCAACGTCCGCCAAGATCTATCACAGGACTTGGAGGATCTTCTTATCCTGGTGCTCTGATCAGGGTTTTACTCCCTGGCCGTTTGCCTTGCCCAATTTTCTTTCTTTCCTTCAATCCGGAATGGACAAGGGCTTGTCTCTCGGCTCTCTCAAGGGACAAGTATCGGCGCTTTCCGGTCCCACCTTACAAGCGTCCGTTAACACCCTCGGATCTTAACAGGGTGCTGACGACTCTTCAGAAGCCACTTTTCGAGCCGATGCGGGATCTCTCTATCTCGCCTTTCGCAAAGGGTGGCCTTCCTAGTGGCAGTCACATCACTCAGAAGAGTGTCTCAGCTAGCAGCGCTGTCATGCAAAGCCCCCTTCCTGGTGTTTCACCAGGATAGGGTGGTTCTACGTCCGGTCCCGGACTTTCTCCCTAAGGTATCCCCGTTTCATCTCAATCAGGATATCGTCTTACCCTCTTTGGGTCCGCATCCAGTTCACCAATGTGAAAAGGATTTGCATTTATTAGATCTGGTGAGAGCACTCCGGCTCTACATTTCTCGCACGGCGCCCCTGCGCCGGTCTGATGCGCTCTTGTCCTTATCACGGGCCAGAGTAAGGGGTTTTTAGGTTTTCAAGTCAACCTTGGCTCGGTGGATCAAGGAACCGATTCTTGAAGCCTACCGTTCTTTTAGGCTTCCGATTCCTGCAGGGCTGAAGGTCCATTCTACCAGAGCCGTCGGTGTCCTGGGCATTGCGACACCAGGCTACGGCTCGGCAGGTGTGTCAGGCGGCTACCTGGTCGAGTCTGCACACTTTCACAAAACACTATCAGGTGCATGTCGATGATTCGGCAGATGCCAGCCTAGGTAGGCGACTCCTTCAGGTGGCAGTTGCCCACCTATAAGAGGGGGCCGTTTTTCGGCTCTTTTTATCGAGGTATTCTTTTACCCACCCAGGGATTGCTTTTGGACATCCCAATTGTCTGGGTCTCCCAATGGAGCGACAAAGAAGAAGGGAATTTTGTTTACTTACCGTAAATTCCTTTTCTTCTAGCTCCTATTGGGAGACCCAGCACCCGCCCCTGTTCCCTTCGGGCTGTTGTTCTTTTGTGTACACATGTTGTTCATGTTGAATTGTTCTTTTGGTTCATGGTTTCAGTTCTCCGAACATCCTTCGGATTGAATTTACCTTAGACCAATTTATAAGTTTCCTCCTTCCTGCTTTGGCACCAAAACTGATGAGCCCGTGATGCACGGGAGGGTGTATAGCAGAGGGGAGGGGTTACACTTTTTAAAGTGTAATACTTTGTGTGGCCTCCGGAGGCAGAAGCTATACTCCCAATTGTCTGGGTCTCCCAATAGGAGCTAGAAGAAAAGGAATTTACGGTAAGTAAACAAAATTCCCTTCTTTTCAAAGTCAGAAGCATTGAACATAAACCTTGCTCCCCGGGAAGTTCAGGGTTTGAAATCTTCCTTTAATTTTAAGTGGGCATCACAATCTCTGAGATACTTGAGGATACGTCTTATGAGAGACCTTAGTCTTCTATATCAACATAATTTTCCTGAATTGTTAACCTCTATCAGAAAGGACTGCAATCGGGGAAGCTGCTGTTCTCTTGGTTCGGAAGATGCCAAATTTACAAGATGAACATTTTACCTAGGCTCCTATATCTATTACAGGCAGTACCGGTAAAAATTCATCCTGCCTTTTTTAAGACAGTAGCATCAGTCCAGTCTTCTTTTATATGGGCGGGCAAACCAGCTCAAAGCAAACGAACAATTGTGACTAGACCCAAGCACAGGTGTGAAATTGGCTTACCTAATGTGAAGCAATATCATCTTGCTGGGCATCTTTCCAGAATAATAGATTGGTGTAGAAATGGAGCACAAATGGTTTGGATCCAGATAGAACAATCCTTTTCTACAGTACCCCTAAACAAACTGCCATGGCTCCTTTCGGTCGCCCCTGCAGAAGTAAAAACACACCCGACTATTGGCCCAATGGTAACCTATTGCAATACTGAGGCGGTACGTTTGGAAATGCTCCCTACCTGTTCAAAGCTAACCCTGGTCCTGAGTCATCCCCTCTTTGGACTGGGAGGGTCGGATCCCATTTTCCAACTCTGGATACAGGGAGAGGTGGACTGGGTGGAGGACTTTGAGGACGACATTGAATGGCCTTCAATAGCTATGCTAGGCGCTAGACAAAATCCAGCTCTGTTGGGACATTGGAGATGCCTACAGCTTGCGCACTTCTTCGGCAAACTCCCACGTAAGGAGCGTTTCAGACTCCCCAAGACCCAGTTCGAACTCATATGCGAAGGTACAGGTCCAGCACGTCACTCGCTCTCTGTAGTATACTCCATGTTGTCTTCCCCCACTAACCAACCTCTTCCACCCTATATAATACAATGGGAAAGGGATCTTGACATCTGCCTTACTCCGGGGCAAAGGGACTGCATTTTTTTCTCCTGCACACAGCCCGTCTATTAGCTCCAGGTTCCAAGAGGCCAGCTACAAATTATTGTTCAGATAGTACAGGGTGCCCTCTAGGATCCATGCTATATTCCCCTCGGCAGATCCTGCCTGCTGGAGGTGCGGTAGAGAGGAGGGTATACTCTTCCATGTGTTCTGGGGATGTGAGGCAATCCGGCCCTTTTGGACAGACGTTTCTGATATCATCCGCCAAGTCACGGGAGACACCGAGGAGATGGGTCCTGCCCTTCTCCTGCTACATCACGGTGAGACTTCCCTAAAAACTTACAAAAATTCATTGAAAAAATTTCTTATTATGGCAGCCAGAGCGTGTATCCTAGAAAAGTTGAAAAGTCTTCTTCCACCAACTGTATCACAATGGATTTCCAAGGTCAATGACCTTATGTACATGGAGGACCTCACCTCCTCTCTATATGACACTTACATGAAATTCTGGGCAACTTGGAGATAGTGGATGGATTTCCAACAAACCGAGACGTATCAGCTTAAGTTGAGAGGTGAACTGTGGACAAGCCCCCCCTTCCCCTCTCCCCTCTTCCCAATATCTGACCTTCTTTTTCCTTTTTTTCTTCTTTTTCCCCCTCTTCTCCTATCACTTAACAAACACTACCTACTCTGTTTCTCTATTCTGTCCTCGCAAGCTACTTATTCTGTCTTTCTGCCTTTCTGTTTCGTCTTTTCATCTCTTCGATCTCTAGAATCCTGTAAATAAAAAAATTGTGGAATTTTTCATATTCTTGGAAATCATGACAGATCATACATCTGAGCGGCCTTTATGAGAATGTAATGCATTTGTTATACCTGTCTTGTTTGGTGCGTTTTATGAGTGCAAATGGATCGTTAGATCCGAGAATTTTGTGCCTTATCTGTATATGATTCCTTGTTAAAGAATTAAAAAAAAGGTAGGGGACCCTATGCTATCCCTAATCTCAGGAATAATTCTGATGGTGGTGAGGCCTAAGTCTCCTTTCCTGGATCTGCTCCTGACCAAGACGAAGACAGACGAAGGAAAACAAAAACTCTGTCACACAGCACTCAAACACAAAGCTAAAGACAAGAGATTTAGGAAGAAAAAGAAGAGCAGGAAGGAAGTACAAAACAACAGGAGTAAACTCCACAACCGCTGCAAGCAATAAGCACAACTTCAGCACAACTTTCACCAGAGAGTTTGGGACACCACACCTCACAGACCAACACAGAAAAAACTAAAGCTGGCATGGGTAGAAGGATTCCATCAGAATAAATAGGAGTGAGCAGATGTGATAGGCCTTCCCACAAGATGTGATTAAAGAAGCAAGCAGACTAGTAGAGATTAATTCTTGCAAGCTTGCCTATAAATCAGCACACAGCAGGTCAAGGCCAGAGTATACCTGTGTTGATTCGAGACAGTAGAGAAACAGGTGTCAGAATCTGCACAGACCGCAATGCCTCCATGACAGTCGGCAAAGTTGGTGCAAAACTCCATGTGACAGGATGATGAAGATGAAACAAGGGCAGACATTTCAACAAGACATTGATCCCAATCACACAGCCAAAGAAACTTTAAATTGGTTTCAGAGAAAGAATTTAAGGTTTCTAGAATCGTCCAGCAATAGAAAATTTATGGTACCTAATACATATATCCGCAAGGCTATACAGACAAAATCAGTGGTTAACAATAATGGTAGGTGCAGTTACCTATTTGGGATGAAAAACCCATGGGTTGCAGATATATACATTAGGTACCACATGATACTGGTTACAGTTCGTCTGATCCAATGTACTGTTAGTACCCTGTGTATAACAATTGTGTACACTCTTTGATCTAGTTTGTGTATTGAATGCATTTATGCTAGACTGAGGTGTCCATTCTTTCTGGGTCATAGATCATTCGGTTTCATATATATTTTCATAAGTACTGTATACCGACTAGAGCATCCCTATGCTCAGCCTAATTTCAAGAGAGCTTGTTATATAGTATATTTATACTGTCTATTCACTTTATTGGTTCCTGGTAGGTTGGGGTTATGATGCCTTCAGCTTTTTAAGTGTTTTTAAACTGTGTTCTTATGTGTGCTTTACTCCAAGTGTGGAGAAATGTGGTCCTACTTTTTGCAATAAAGTTTCTAATTTTCTACACATTTGATGTTGTGGTGATCCCTATTTGGTATACCTCTTTTTTTCTGAATAGATTCTCCATACAGGAGGCATCTTGAAGCTGTCATCCCTAACCGAGGCTTTTGTACAAAGTATTAAATACATTTCAGTACGCATGTTCAATACATTTTTCCTGTGTCATTTCTCATTATTACACATAACTAAATGTATGAATATCCATGGTTTGATTTATTTGCCTGTGTGGATTGGATGGGTTGTTACCAACATCTGGTGGGAAATTAATGTCAATAGCACGTTTAGAAACATATTTACTTAAAAAATTGATTATGTGTTCAATACTTATTTCACCGGCTTTAATCTCTTTTATTGAGCACATCCTCAGTGAAGGGAGAAAACATTCAATAACTTTGGATTTAATAACCTATGCATGGTCCTTTAGCGGCAGTCATCTCAACCAAAGGTTTCCTATAGCTGAAAATAGGATTTATATAACGTTGAAGACGAATTTTGGGCCATTTCTCCCTGCAAATATGTCAGTTCGACAGTTTTTGTAGGATGCCTTGTGTGCACAGTCCTTTTTAAGTCATGCCACATCATCGGCTAGGGTTAAGGTTGGTGTTCTGAAATAGTTATTCGAAAACACAAACTACCATCCAAGAGAACCATTATATAATTGCTTTAGTTTTCTTCTTTGGGTCTTGTGGCATAACCAACCATCTCTTCAGCTTGAGATCATAGACTCCTTCCCTTGTGATAGCCTGTAAAATGTTTGTATACACCATACATGTTCCCTTAGGCCTCGTTCACTTTCTGTATTTATGATCAATGTATGGTAATTGTGCACAGTGGACAGTACATTGAGCAATGGTAGTCAATGCAAGTTCAAAAGCCAACGGTCCATGAGGAATAGCAGTATTATAGTATTCACTAGTCTGATCTGTTCCACGGGCCAGAATCATGCATGAAATAGCGGGCAGTTCAAGCACCGGCCCTCTGTGCAGATCTGTACACTGGATCAGTCTTATGTATTTGTGGATTTGACTGTACCAATTTTACAACTGCCACCAGAACCAGGCATTACGATGTTCTTTTTTTCTCCAAACATGTCATTTTTCCATTACATGTAAAATTATACATAATGGCCACTAGATGGTGTCTCACCAACATGTTTTGGTAAGTATGCAGAATAAATTAGCAATAACAGAATATTACTTCATTATCAAAGAATTTTCCTTTGTGTGTGTCAACTTTTGTTAATCTTTTTGGAAGCTAATGAACAAATTATTCATTAATGAACTTCTGCAAATTTGGACTCTTTGGACCTGATTCATGAAGGTTGGCATTTGTTATGCCAATCTTAATGAATGGCGCCCTGGCGCAAGATGCAACTAAATTATTAAGAGGTATACGCCTTTTTAAGGAATTTCACGCATCATTCAACTGCCATGCACCTCTTCAAGAAATGTACGCAAAGCAGGACTGGAATACATCTCTGTAATAATTTATGCTACTTTTGTGGCGAAAAATTATGATAATTTTGCCACACATGATTGCTAATGGAAATTCGGACCAATTGTGATCTCATAACGTAACTCTGTCATGTAAGGTCACATTTAGGTAGATTTTCCCTTTAAGAACTTGGAATCCTGTAAACTTATTATTGTTAGGTTGTCTTATCCCCTTACATAAGCTTAATTTATTGATGTTTTTTTCAAGTCTGACCTTAGGCCAATGGTTATATAACTTGATGTTGACTAGATTTTCACATGCCATTTCTATATGGCACCCGTCAGACCTTTCATGGACAACAAAGCAGAATTTAGAATTGTTATGCACGTATTGTTATGCATTTGATGTTCTCAAACCTTATTATGTCCTATCCCTGGTACCCCTTTAAATCTTCTGAAATAGGAATCTAGACTTTATCTTTGAATTTTATAAAAAATACACTAATATTGCAAAAAAAAATACATTCCCACAATGAGCTTTTAGTGAGTTTTTGATGTTGCAGATTTTCTGCATCTATTATGTAAATTACTATACTTGTGTTTTTACATGGGTTTTTGACTACGGTTTTTATCGCTGCATTTATTGTCACTTGTTAGTCTGTCATGTGTTAAATAAAGCTGCTTTGTTTTTGATATTTCCTGAGTTTTGGCTTTGACAAATCTATATTGATATACTTATGTACAGATTACATGCTTTCTTTATGTGTTTCCACAGTGGAAACACATTGAAAAAGCATGTGTGTTTTTTACCTGTGGATCCATGAGGAAAATCTGCACCTAAAACTCCAAGAGAAATTGCCATGTTGTGGATTTGAAATATGCACCGCACGTCAGTTTATACTGAGTAAAAAAGAAGTACAGTCGGCAGGAGATTTTTATAAATCTTATCCACTTTGCTAGAACTCTAAGGGGTACTTTGCACACTATGACATCGCAAGCCGATGCTGCGATGCCGAGCGCGATAGTCCCCGCCCCCGTCGCACATGCGATATCTTGTGATAGCTGCCGTAGCGCACATTATCGCTGCTGCAGCTTCACATGCACTTACCTGCCCTGCGACATCGCTCTGGCCGGCGACCCGCCTCCTTCCTAAGGGGGCGGGTCGTGCGGCGTCACTGCGACGTCACACGGCAGGCGGCCAATAGCGGCGGAGGGGCGGAGATGAGCAGGATGTAAACATCCCGCCCACCTCCTTCCTTCCGCATATCCTACGGAAGCCGCGGTGACGCCGGTAGGAGATGTTCCTCGCTCCGGCGACTTCACACACAGCGATGTGTGCTGCCGCAGGAGCGAGGAACAACATCGGACCGTCGCATCAGCGTAATTATGGATTACGCCGACGCTGCACCGATGATACGATTACGACAATTTTGCGCTCGTTAATCGTATCATCTAGGCTTTACACACTACGATGTCGCATGTGTCGCGGGCGGGGAGGAGGGTGTCAGCACACTACGCTCACCCCTTCTGCTCGGGTCCGGCGGTTGCTGCTCAGTGGTGACTCGAGCTGTGGGCCGGATCCCGGGGGTTCTCGAGCGGCACTCCTCGCCCGTGAGTGAAAGGGGGGGGTTGTGTGTGGGGATTGTTGATTGTCCGTGACGCCACCCACGGTTGTGGTGATTTCACCACCGCTGCTCAATATGGGGATCCCGGGGATGGTGATGCGGAGCAGCCAGGTGTTGTGTTGCCCCTCCGTGGGTAGGGGTTGGTGATCCCGGGGCCCGGTGATGAGATGGGAGATGCAGGGCCTGGTGGGCGCAGGGACGCGGGGGCAGCGCTGTGCCTTGCGGCACCGTGGTACTCACTCAGCCTGAGACGTTGACACAGTTTTACGGTAAACCACACGGCTGGAAAGACGGTTCCCACGGACGGCTGCACTTGCTCTCCCAGTAGGTGACGGTGATGTCCCTTTTCCTTGCACCTTTGTTTCTGTGTTGGTAGCGATGGGTTCCCACCGGTAACCCGCTCCCCGGCTTCAAGCTGGGCCGGAGGAGCTCTACTCTTTGCCCGCAGGCGCTGGCCCTGAGAAACTGGTGCCCTGGCGGTGGTGGTGTTTCTGCTACAATGGTTGGGCTGTTGCCTTCAATCGGGACTTGGTTGTTGGGGGATCGACGTCCCCTTCACTGATGGATTTGGCAAATTCTGGCGACTCCAAGCCTTGCCGGGGTCCGAGAGGCCCCTGCCCTGGTGCTGACTGTCCTTTGGTACACTGCTCCAGACCGCCGGGCCACTACCCGTCCGCGGTCCTTCCAGGAACTTCCAAACAGTCCCCCTCCAGACAGTCACCGCCGTTGCTGACCTTGCTGACCTGTCCTGCACACAGCTGGACTCACTTCAGGCTTTCTTTCTGTCACCTTTCACCTTCCTTCACTCCTCCTTTACCACTTCACTTCCCTAGCTTAACTTCTTGTTTTCTCTTTCCACTTCCTCCTCCTAAACTGAACTTCACTCTAGCCCTGCCTGGGCTCAACTGCCTGGTACTTCCTGCCTCCAGAGCTGTGAACTCCTCGGTGGGCGGAGCCAACCGCCTGGCCCACCCCCTGGTGTGAACATCAGCCCCTGGAGGAAGGCAACAAGGATTTTAGTTTAGCTTTGGTGTTCCTAACTGGGGTGTAGGGTGTGGTGGTGTAATGACCTGTGACCCCTGGCTTGCCCAGGGCGTCACATTCCCCCTTAGCAAAATGCAGACTGTCCGCGGGCTGCCCGTCCAGCACCGGTTTTATTTTTCTGCAAAATATAACATTGTAAACGGTAACATATATACATTTTTAATAATTGTTCCCATAACGGGAGGCACTTTTCTTAAACTTTTCAAACGGTTTACGGTTACGGTTTCCGCTCTCTCCCACCCAAGCAACCTGGCCCTGATGCTGCCCCTAAAGCCCAGGCAGCACCCCTTGACCCACAGTCCAGCACACGGTACCCGAGCGGGATCTGTCCTTCCCCTCCAGAGGGTAGCCACCGGTTCCTTTGGTGGCTGGGCCCCAGCCTGCTCTACTGAGGGCCCTCCCTCCAACCTGCCTCTCCGGAGGCGGCATTGCGGAAAACGGTAACGGTAACCAACTTATTTACAAGCCACTAACGTTTGTGGTTGCCCTGCAAGTTCACGGGCTTGTCCATGGATAGTTCCCATGCAAACTTTTTAAACGGTCCCCACTGGGACAACGGTGCCGGCTCCGGCCGGTTGCAAATCAAGCAGACAATCAGGTTACTGTTCGGTAATCATCTTATCATCAGCAGAACTTTCAAACAAACAAATAACTCTTTGGTGGTCCCAACGGGGACTGGACAACGGCGCTCCGCTGCCCTACTCCAGGCCTTCAGCTTCATCCGAGGGAGGGGGTGCAGGACTCACTCTGCTCTCCTGGCTGCCCCACAGTTTCACATCCAGGGCAAACCACCCCCTCTCTCCGCAGTGTCGGGTGTACCGAACAATGTCTCCCGGCATTAGGTTGCGGCCAGGATGCTCATCAGGCAGGTGGGCATTCACATCCCGCCGGGCTACAAACACTTCGGCCTCCAGGCCGGGCTCGTAGATGAACCCGTAGCCCCGGCGGACATCAAACCGCCTCACCTGCCCCTCGTACAGCGGTCCCCGGACACGGAATGTCGCTTGCCGGAGGTTTTCTTTTCCTTTAATAGCTCGGGCCACCAGCTCGGCCTTCTTTCTCTCCCATTCAGCGATCTCCAGGCCCAATGGTCCCGGCTCCCTATCCCAATACGGCGCTGCTGCGAGCTCCGGCGCACGGGTCGAACCCCGCGGGACATTCTGGACGTTGCCCACTGTCAGGAATCTGGGCGGCGTGTCCCGCGGTGTCTTGGCCTTGGGCGCTGCCTTACAGCAACAACCCGGCGCTACCTCAGCCGAGGTGTGGGGGATGGGCATAGGGGCCTTCCGCTGCTGGGCCTTCGGCTCGGAGCGGGTCATCAGCTCCGGCTCGGGGGATTTTTCAGGGGATGCCTCCGGTTCTGCCTTCGGGACCTTCCACGGCAACACCTCCGGTCTACTACGGGCTCCGGCTACAGGTCGGTCCGCCTGGGCGGGGACGCTGGGTATTGCTACCGGTTGCGGTGGTAGCAGGCCTAATGGCGGGGTCACGGCCTCCGGGACGGGTGGCGAGGGAGGCAGCGGGGGGAGAGGGCTTGGACCGGGTCCCACAGCCGCGATGACCGGCCCTTCCAGGGCATCGGGGCGTGGGTCACTCACCCTTCCTTTCTCCGCTTCCTCCTCGCGTCTCCGCACGGTGGCTATAACGTCCGCCATGTCGTTCTCCCACTCCTCCATGAGGAGCTGCATCCTGACCTGCAGCCGTTGGTAGAGCTGCGCGGTCCGGATTTCCACCCACGCCGCGGTTCCAGGCGCGGGGGCTACGGTGTCGCGGGACGGCATCCACATGGTGACTCCTTCCAGGAACAGTATGTCTGCAGAGTCCTGGCGTCCCTGCTTTTATAGCTGCGCTCACATGCAGCCAGCCGCCATCGCGTCCCCCTTAGCTTCTTTCCGGCCACTCCCCTATTGGGGCGGAGTTTTGGCCTTCGCGCCTCTGCTACTCGAGAAGACGCTCGAGCGGGAACTTTTCGCGCCAAAGATGGCGACTTCTGAAATTTTTCAGCCGGATACCTCCGACGGTCACAAGGCGCACCTCTACCAAACGGCAGAGCGGTAAGATCCTGTTCGTGACGCCAAGTTGTCGCGGGCGGGGAGGAGGGTGTCAGCACACTACGCTCACCCCTTCTGCTCGGGTCCGGCGGTTGCTGCTCAGTGGTGGCTCGAGCTGTGGGCCGGATCCCGGGGGTTCTCGAGTGGCACTCCTCGCCCGTGAGTGAAAGGGGGGGGTTGTGTGTGGGGATTGTTGATTGTCCGTGACGCCACCCACGGTTGTGGTGATTTCACCACCGCTGCTCAATATGGGGATCCCGGGGATGGTGATGCGGAGCAGCCAGGTGTTGTGTTGCCCCTCCGTGGGTAGGGGTTGGTGATCCCGGGGCCCGGTGATGAGATGGGAGATGCAGGGCCTGGTGGGCGCAGGGACGCGGGGGTACTTGCGGCACCGTGGTACTCACTCAGCCTGAGACGTTGACACAGTTTTACGGTAAACCACATGGCTGGAAAGACGGTTCCCACGGACGGCTGCACTTGCTCTCCCAGTAGGTGACGGTGATGACCCTTTTTCTTGCACCTTTGTTTCTGTGTTGGTAGCGATGGGTTCCCACCGGTAACCCGCTCCCCGGCTTCAAGCTGGGCCGGAGGAGCTCTACTCTTTGCCCGCAGGCGCTGGCCCTGAGAAACTAGTGCCCTTGCGGTGGCGGTGTTTCTGCTACAATGGTTGGGCTGTTGCCTTCAATCGGGACTTGGTTGTTGGGGGATCGACGTCCCCTTCACTGACGGATTTGGCAAATTCTGGCGACTCCAAGCCTTGCCGGGGTCCGAGAGGCCCCTGCCCTGGTGTTGACTGTCCTTTGGTACACTGCTCCAGACCGCTGGGCCACTACCCGTCCGCGGTCCTTCCAGGAACTTCCAAACAGTCCCCCTCCAGACAGTCACCGCCGTTGCTGACCTTGCTGACCTGTCCTGCACACAGCTGGACTCACTTCAGGCTTTCTTTCTGTCACCTTTCACCTTCCTTCACTCCTCCTTTACCACTTCACTTCCCTAGCTTAACTTCTTGTTTTCTCTTTCCACTTCCTCCTCCTAAACTGAACTTCACTCTAGCCCTGCCTGGGCTCAACTGCCTGGTACTTCCTGCCTCCAGAGCTGTGAACTCCTCGGTGGGCGGAGCCAACCGCCTGGCCCACCCCCTGGTGTGAACATCAGCCCCTGGAGGAAGGCAACAAGGATTTTAGTTTAGCTTTGGTGTTCCTAACTGGGGTGTAGGGTGTGGTGGTGTAATGACCTGTGACCCCTGGCTTGCCCAGGGCGTCACACATGCGATGCCGGATGTGCGTCACTTTCAATTTGACCCCACCGACATCGCACCTGCGATGTCATAGTGTGCAAAGCCCGCCTTTGTGTCAGCACCCATGAGTGATTATTTTCTCAGACCGAGAAAACAATCGCAGCATGCTGCGACTGTAATGTCATCCAGGTTTCTCTCGCACCCATTCAAGTCTATGGGGCAAGAGAAAAATCACACTGCACTCACAGTACACCGGTGTACTGCTAGTGCAGGGCGAGAATGGCAATAGCCAGCTACGGAGTAAAGAGGGAGATAAATCCCTCCCTCCCCTCCGGAGCGCCTGCGGCCCCTGAGCAGAGCCGGCCCGCCCCTCCGCAGCTGAGATCCGATTGCATGATCAGACCTCAGTGACAGTGACACTCGCATGACACTTGGCTCCTGCTGTGCTGCCAGCGTGAGCCGTGTGTCATGCAAGGATCGCAGTAGATCCCCGTGTGGCCTCAACCTAACACAGACATGGCCTTCCTCAGAAAAACTATGGGATTTCTTATGAGACTGGAAAAAAAATCTGATTATTTTCTCCTACGGAAGGACAGATTTATGCTTGCAAGAAACCTAAAGGTTCCCCCAAAAAAGTAAAAGGGACTTTCAGGTTCATCTCACCATCCACTACAGCTTTGAGTGTGAGATCACCTTCATTTTATAGACAATCATCTTTGCTATCTCATATATCAATTTGACTTGCAACTATTTAGCATATGATTAGTTATGCATTGTTACTGATTTGCTCCTTAAAATCTAAAGTTTAATTTTTATTATTTTGTTAGTATTTTGTAAATATACCTTTGGATTTCATCAATGCTTGATTCCTTCTGTGAATTGTCTAGATCAGAATCAAGCATGTCTCAAATGAAATCTAATCCCAAGTTAAGGCTGCTTTACACCAGGCAATCTATTGTGCGATAGATCGTCGGGGTCACGGTTTTTGTGACGCACATCCAGCATCGCTGGCGATGCCGGCCTGTGTGACACCTCCTAGCGACGCAGTATCGCTCACAAATCGTGAGTCGGGTACTGCTCGTTAGGTTCCATAATATCGTTTACTTTAGTTGACCATCGTTTCCGTGGTAGCACATGCCGCTCCGTGTGACACCACGGGAACGATGAGCAGCTCACCTGCCTCCCGCGGCCGCCGCCGTCTCTATGTGGAAGGAAGGAGGTGGGCGGGATGTTTACGTCCCGCTCATCTCCGCCCCTCCGCTTCTATTGGCCGGCAGCCGTGTGACGTCGCTGTGACGCCGAACGTCCCTCCCACTCCAGGAAGTGGACGTTCGCCGCCCACAGCGAGGTCGCACGAGAGGTAAGTATGTGTGACGGGGGTTACTAACTTTGTGCGACACGGGCAGCGATTTGCCCGTGACGCAAAAAGGACGGGGGCGGGTACGATCGATTGTGAAATCGCACAATTGGTCGTACCGTGTAAAGCAGGCTTTACTTTTACACGTTCCCAATGTTGGTGCATACTGGTCGATTCACTTGGGTATATATACAGGTAGTCCTCGACTTACGACGTTGATCCGTTCTTACGTGGCGGCGTAAACCAAATTTCGACATAAGTCGGACCATACAACCAATACCATCAATAAACACAGGTACAGTAAAATATTGTGCAGTATAGTACGTTTAATAATGAAATACTGTACTGTAAGTGCTGTAACAGTAAGAAACAGTGAACTGTAATAAACAAAGATAGTTCCAAAGAGAGAACAGGCTTATTGGGAGGAAGCTGCAGAAGGTGCTGGAGATACTGGGGCCGGTGAGTCAAGAGGGGCAGCTGAGGTAGAGGGTACAGGTACAGGATCTGTTGCAGGATCTGTTGCAGGCCTCTCTACCTTCTTGAAGTACTGCTGCAGGTTAGTTTGGAAGGAGACCATCTTCTTCTCCTCCAAGATCTCCTTGTAACACCTAAGGGAATCCATGACTCCTCTGGCAACCCTAGTGTACCTCTCCATGTTGGGATCCTCAGCCTCAAACCTTGACAACCCTTCTTCTATCAGGGCAAAACCTCCTGCCAAGCCCTGCCTTGTAAATCTCTTGGGTTCTGTGGTTAGTATGTCTTCCTCTTCCTCTATCATCTGCTTCTCCAGGTGAATAAGGTCCTCAGCAGAAAACTCCTCTCCATGAGATGCCAGTAGCTCTGTGACATCCTCCTCCTCCACCTCCAGATTCATTATCTTACTCATATCAACAACGTTCTTTATGACACTAGTCCCTGACTCTTGGACCTCTGTGACATCATTCATAAACTGGGGACAGAGTTTTTTCCACACACCATTCATACTGGTCTGCTTAACCTCATCCCAGGAATAAGCAATGTTATTCACAGCATCAAGGATATTGTATGTTTTCCAAAAGTCCTTTAGAGTCAAGTCCTTATTTTTTCCAGTTGCTGCTAAAGCATTACCAATGACCCTTCGGAGGTAGAAAGCCTTGAATGTAGCAATGACTCCTTGGTCCATAGGCTGTATTAGGGCAGTGGTATTTGGTGGAAGGTAAACCACCTTGACATTAGGGTTAAAGTCATCCAGATGGGCAGGGTGTCCAGGGGCATTGTCCAGAATTAGCAACACCTTAAAGGATATTTTTGGAGGAACAATACCGCTCCACGCCTGGCACAAAATGGTTGGTGAACCAGTCATCAAACACTGCAAGTGTCACCCATACCTTCCTATTAGACTTCCAGATGACTGGTAGTTGACCCTTTGAAATGCCCTTGAGTGCCCTTGGATTCTCAGCCTGATACACCAGCATGGGCTTCAGTTTGTAGTCGCCAGCAGCATTGCCCCCAAGAAGCAAAGTCAGTCTCTCCTTGCCGACTTTATGACCTGGTGCTGACTTCTCCTCCTTGGCGATGTAAGTACGGTTAGGCAAACGTTTCCAAAACAAGCCTGTCTCATCCACATTGAACACTTGTTGGGCACAGTAACCACCCTCCTCAAATACCTCAGCCAATGCTTTAGGAAACTCAGTTGCTGCTTTCTCATCAGCACTAGCAGCCTCACCTTGCACTTTAATGTTATGGAAATTGGCACGATCCTTAAACCTCATAAACCAACCCCTTCTCACCACGAATTCTTTACTTTCACTTCCTTCCCCCTTTTGTCTTTTCAACGTCTCAAACAGTCGCCTAGCCATCTCCTGAATAACCATAAGGCTCACAGGGATACGGCGTTGATTTTTGTCTTCCAACCAAAGCACCAATAATCTTTCCATCTCAATAATAAGCCCACTACGCTGCTTTGTTATCACTGTCGCTTTCATAGGAGCACATCCTTTCACATGTTCAAGGATACGATCTTTATCCTTGATAATCGTAACGACAGTCGAACGACTAAGTCCTAATGACCTGCCAATTTCTGTTGGTGTTTCCCCCTTATCAGATCGCCTTATAATATCCACTTTCACCTCCATAGTGATGGCCTTCCTTTTCTTTGATGCGCAGGTATCAAAGTCTGCCTTACGTTTGTGAGACGCCATAATGAAGGGTGCAGGTACAGTGTACAGCACTGGACTCTACATGTATTCTTCCGCTGCTGCACGGAAGTCAGAATGAAGTGTCATATAAAGCGTCGTAACTACGAGACGACGTAACTCGAGACCGTCGTAACCCGAGGACTACCTGTATAGCTTTATCTAGAACTCTACCCAGAAGTTTTCAATTGAGTTGAGGTTTGGGGACTGTGGGGGCCAATTCATCACCTCTACTTCATTGTCATTGAACCATTTCTTTACCAATCTTGATTTATGCTTCAGGTTGTTGTCCTGCTGGTACCCTACGATGTCCTTTTCATACCCATAGTACTTGAGTGTACAAAGTAACTTCATCTTATAGGATACTCACATATACCTCAGCATTAAGATCACTATCAAGCCTAGTCAAGTATCAAACGTCTATAGCGCCCGGTCTCGGGGCGACACCTCCGCACGCTCCTGCTCCCAGGCCGTGTCCGTGTACAGTCTAAGTACCTGGCGTCTGTGCACTCCCGTCTGTATGCCCTGCGGTATCTGGCACCTTCTTCTACCCCTGATCCTGTGGTCCCACCAGCATCTCTGTCTAGATCTCACTTGGCCTCCCACCTACGTATGGAGGTGATCCGAAACTATGCCGTGATTTTTTGAATCAGTGCTCCTTGCATTTCGAGCTCTTACCTCAGCAACTACCGACCAATCACTGCAAGGTGGTGTTCATCATATCGCATCTGACCGGTGAGGCCCTGGCATGGGTGAATCCTCTCTGGGAGAAGAATGGCTGGGTCATCCATCACCTTCCCACCTTCCTAGTTACCTTCCACAAGGTATTCGACGAGCCAGGACCCCTCGGCTCTACTGTCTCGTCACTCATGAGAGTTTTGCCAGGGGAATCTCACGGTTGGACAGGAGGCTATTAAGTTTCGCACCCTGTCTTCGGAACTTGGCTGGAACAATGAGGCGTTGGTGGCCACCTTCTGGGAGGGATTGTCCAGGAGAATTAAGGACAAACTTGCCAGTTGGAACGTACCTGCCACCCTGAAGGACCTGATATCCCTGGCAACTCGTGTTGACCTACGCTTTCTAGGAGCGTGCCAGAGAGGTCACCCGTGACAGGGAGAGGAGAACCACGCGTCTGGCACCCACCATTCAGTGACCTATACTGCCTTATTCCTCAAGGATCACTACACTGCATGAGCCCATGGAGGTGGATCACATCACAGAGGTCAGGCAATGGCAGGAGACCTGGCATGTGTCTGGAGGTCGTTTCTACTGCAGAAGAGTCAAGCACCAGATTCGGGACTGTCTTGTGAAGCCGGGCAACCACCGCACCATTTCTCTATGTCCTGGAATCCCTGGTCTGCGGTTCCACTTAGTTTATGGAGTCTGCGTTCCTTGACTCTGGCTCTGCCGGGAATTTTATCCAGCAGTCTGCGGTGGATCGTCACCAGATTCCAGTCCGGTATCTTCCTATCCCAATCCCTATCTCCTCCATAGATGGGAATTGTCTTTCTGAGCCCATTCGATTTGTCACCGAAACCTAATAATGTGAGTGGGATTGTTGCACTCAGAGAAGATTGCTCTCCATGTGCTTCGTGGGATGACTCATGCCCTACTGCTGGCATTACCGTGGCTCTGGTCTCACAAGCCTTTATTGGACTGGAATTCAGGAGAGATACTTTGGTCGAGAGCGCATTGCTATGATACATGTCTGCTCCCGATTCGTCATCCTCGCCCGCCAGCAGTTCCAGCTTATCTCCCAGAGCTTACCATCCGCCTACTGGGCCTATGCCGATATTTTTGACAAGAAGGAGGCAGAGATGCTGCCGCCACATAGGCCCTATGACTGCCCCATCAATCTCCTGCCTAGTAAACTCCTCCTCGGGGGCGTATCTACCCCCTGTCGCAGGCAAAGACCCAAGCCATGTCGAGTATGTAAAGGAGAACCTGGCCCAAGGATTTATCCAAAAGTCTTCCTCTCCCTTCAGAGCGATCTTTTTCTTTGTTAAGAAGAAGGACAGGTCTCTCCAGCCTTGTATTGACTACCAGGGGCTGAATAAGATCATAGTGAAGAATAAGCATCCCCTGCGGGGAACTGTTTGACTGACTTTGAGGTTCCAGGATCTTCTCTAAGCTTTATCTCCAGTGAGCATATAATTTGGTTCGGATACGGTCAGGCAACGAATGGAAGACAGCTTTCAACAGTCGAGATGGACACTACAAGTATCGGGTAATGCCTTTAGGGCTTAGTAATGCCCCTGCAGCCTTACAGAAATTCATGAACGACATATTCCGAGACCTTCTCTACACCTGTGTGGTAGTGTACATGGACAACATGCTAATCTTTTCTCCAGACCTATCTAACCACTAGAAGAAAGTTCGTCTGGTTCTTCAGGGGTTGAGGGAAACCACCTCTATGCAAAACTCAAGAAATGCTTGTTCAAGGTGTCTGCCATCCTGAAGTGGCCCCGTCTGGATGGGCTGAAGGCCATTTAGCTGTTTTTGGGCTTTGCCAATTATTACAGGCAGTTAATTCCACACTTTTCATCCCTTGTCCATCTCATCTCAGCTTTGACTTGCAAAGGGAAGAATCCAATGATATGGACCTCAGAGGTGGAGGACTCCTTCTTGACGCTCAAACGGGCCTTTGCTTCTGCACTGCATAGACCTGAGACCAGAAAGCAGTTTATCCTGGAGGTGGATGCCTCTTCCTCTGGTGCCAGGCCAGTTCTTACACACAAGACTACCGAGGGTAAGACAGTAGCCTGTGGCTTCTTTTTCAGGACTTTCTCTTCAGCGGAGCGGAACTACTCGATTGGTGACTGAGAGTTGTTGGCAATTAAATTAGCCCTGGAAGAGTGGCAATACTTGCTGGAGGGGTTGTTGCATTCAGTCATCATCTACACCAACCACAAGAACCTGTGTTATCTCCAGTCAGCTCAAAGGTTGAATCCACGACAAGTCCGGTGGTCACCGTTCTTTGCCCACTTTGACATTGCCTTGCACTTTTGTCCTACTGCGAAGAACGTCAAGATCAATGCGCTGTCTCGGTCTTTCCTGTCAGTGGACTAGGAGGAGGAACCTCAGCACATCATAGAACCGTCCAAGCTAGTGGTGGCCCCAGTTGACGTCCACCTGGTTCCCCTCAGAATGAGGTTCGTCGTGGAGGCAGATAAAAAACGAGTCCTTTGGTGGGGACACTCCTCCAGACTGGTGGGTCATGTCTGTCAGATGAAGTCCCTGCAGCTGATCTCTCGGCATTACTGGTGGCCCAAGCTATGCCAGAAAGTTCTGGAGTCTGACTCATCCTGTCCCTCTTATGCTCAGACTAAAGCGGGCTTTACACGCTACGATATATCTAATGAGATGTCGGCGACGTCACGTCGTAAGTGACGCACATCCGGCATCGTTAGTGATATCGTAGAGTGTGACAGCTATGAACGAGCAGAATTTGTCACCTTCTCGTTCATCGTTGACACGTCGCTCATTTTCTAAAAATCGAACGTCCTGTTATTCATTGTTCCCGAGGCAGCACACATCGCTCCGTGTGACACCCCGGAAACGATGAACTGCAGCTTACCTGCGTCCCTCCGACAATGCTGAAGGAAGGAGGTGGGTAGGATGTTTACGTCCCGCTCATCTCTGCCCCTCCACTTCTATTGGCCGGCCGCTGTGTGACGTCGATGTGACGCCGAACGTCCCTCCCCCTTCAGGAAGTGGATGTTCGCCGCCCACAGCGAGATCGTTTGGAAGGTAAGTACGTGTGACGGGGGGTTACATCATTGTGTGACACGGGCAAGAAATTGCCCATGCCGCACAAACGATGGGGGCAGGTGCGATGGCAAATGCGATCGCACGATTAATTGTAACGTGTAAAGCAGGCATTAGACTCCGAGAATGCTTCCTGCTGGTCCTCTGCTTCATTTACCAGTGCCGTCTGCAGAAGTAATCATATACTAATCATATAGTAAATAGTTACAAGTCAAATTTATGTATGATATAGCAAAGATGATTGGTGAGATATGGAGCCTAAAAGTCAAAAGTTCAAAACAGTGTTACCCTTTTACATGTCACTGTAAATGGAGTTATAGCTATAAAGATCAAAGACTAGGGGACTTTGATCACTGTTTTAAACACACACAACACCCCCCCTCCCCCCCCCGTACAGGCTTTTCGTTGGCCTACCAAAACAGCGAGTGGTGGCAAAGAGTGATGTGGACGTAAAAACTTACTGTGCGGTGCAATTAGCTAATTCTTGACCTACTGTGATAGTTGAGTAGACAAGTGAGTGTGAAAATCGGAGACACTGCTTTACAGTAGCATATGAGGCACATGTATCACAAGCAAGTGGTGTTCATGATGAATCAGTGGCAGCGATGGTGCTGTTCCATTCAAATTGGTGGAAGCAGTGGGATAATATAATTAGAGCAGTAAGTGCTTGGATTATTTGTTTAACCCTTGCACTTACGGACTATAGTTCATAGTCATGCCTTTTTGCATGAAAAATGCCCCTGATACTTTCCAGTGTTTGATTAAGCAACTGCTTTAGGGTCTTCAAGGATTCGCCATAGCCTACCTGGATGACATCCCATCTGGGATTAATGCCTGATCCACCAAACATACAGTAACAAGCCCGGGGCCCCAGTACATATCAACTGTGACCTGCTGTAATGCTCACCGCTGGGGAAGGCGGCGATTGGGAGTGGATCCGCTGGACCACTGAGGAAACCCAGGCTTACCCATTAGTAAGAGGAGCTTGACTAAGCTCCCGCCACGAGGCAGAATGCTAGATGCCACTCCTAGGGCAGTAACCGGGACTGTAGCAGCTGCACGAAGCAGCGGGACAGCAGAACATGGACACAGTCACAGACAGGACTGCCACTGGGAGAACAAATAGGGCTGGCAGGGCAGAAACAGGACAGGTACTGGCATAACAAACAGGACAGAAACAGGAAACAGTCTGGATGGGGAACAGGCAGGACAGGGACATGCAGATACAGAACTTCCAGAACAGATCATCAGGCTCAGGTCACCAGGCATAGGACATCAGACTCAGTACATCAGACACAGGTGCAGTTGGTACAGGACAGCTTGAGGAATTCCGGTAATCGGGGTCCAGTTCATCAGTCAAGGGACGTCAGGCAAAGGACATCAGTCACAGGTGAAGCAGGGACAGGACATCTGGAGGAACTCCAGTAATCAGGGTCCAGTTCATCAGGCAATGGGCATAAGGCACAGGACATCAAACACAGGTGCAGCAGGGAATGGACATCTGTAGGAACTCTGGTCATCAGGGTCCAGGTCACCAGGTATGGGACATAAGGCACACTATATCGGACACAGATGCAGCCAGGATAGCTGAGGCAGACAAGATGACAGGTGCAGGAGCTAGAAACAAAACCTAATGCATTGCTCTGGCCCCACCCATCAGAGGCAGGGAGCCTTCAGTACCTGGTGCCTCCCAGTGATAGGCTGGGGACACCTTAGCAAGAAGTCCATTCTTCCTCTTAAAGGGACAGGAAGCGTGCACGCACGCCCTTTATGCTGGAGGACAGGAAACCCCACATAGTATGCGCAGGGCCTCGACCTAGGCAGGAGCTGAAGACCGATACACAAATGCGCATCTGCTGGGAAGACGAGCCAGGGGCCGCACTATGCGTTGGCAATGAAGGGACGCAGATGACCATGCAACATGTGGGTGACCACTGGGGTCGAGCCAAGGACTAAGCAACACGAGAGTGGCTGTGCAGGAATGCAGAGAACCATGCGACACGTGGGCAGGCATGCAGGTAAGCAGAGGAACACTGTCAAGCTTCCACTAGGCCAGGGGTGGGGAACCTTTTTACTGCCGGGGGCCATTTGGAATTTTCTACCAACCTTCGGGGGCCGCACCAAATTATCAACTTGAAAACGACCAGGCTATATTTGGTCAAACAATTAATTAACTCACCCCTACTGTGGTGGCAGGAGCTGCTTCTCTTTGGAGCGGCTGTGATGTTCGGTGATATTGATCATTTTGTTTCTCACAACTGCTTTTCCAGGTTTGTCTTGGTCTGGAGAGGCTGGGGGCATACACATCCCAGGAGAAGCTGGGGCATATACATCACAGAAGACACTGGGGCGCATATACATCACAGGAGACACTGAGGCATATACATCACAGGAAACATTAAGGCATATACATCCCAGGACAGGCTGGGGCGTATACATCACAGGAGGAGCGTATAGATCACAGGAGGGGTGTATACATCACAGGAGATGTTAAGCATGGACAGCACTAGTGGCGGGCACAGACAGCACTAGGCGGCGGCACAACGGAGAGCACTAGGCGGCACAACGGACAGCACTAGGCGGCACAACGGACAGCACTAGGCGGCACAACGGACAGCGCTAGGCGGCACAACGGACAGCGCTAGGCGGCAGCACAGAGAGCGCTAGGCGGCAGCACAGAGAGCGCTAGGCGGCAGCACAGGGAGCGCTAGGCGGCAGCACAGGAAGCGCTAGGCGGCAGCACAGGGAGCGCTAGGCGGCAGCACAGGGAGCGCTAGGTGGCAGCACAAAGAGCACTAGGTGGCAGCACAAAGAGCACTAGGTGGCAGCACAAAGAGCAGTGACAGCACAGAGTACTAGGTGGCAGCACAAAGAACACTAGGTGGCAGCACAAAGAACACTAGGTGGCAGCACAAAGAGCACTGACAGTGACAGCACTAAAAGGCAGCATGGAGAGCATTAGGTGACAGCACTAGGAGGCAGCAGGGAGAGCACGATGTGGCAGCACTGACAGCACTAGGAGGCTGCACAGATTACACAGCACTGAGGGGTTACACACAGTACTGGGGGGTACACAGCACTTGGGGCAACACACAGTACTAGGGGGTACACAGCACTGGATGGGGGGGCAGTGATGGGTTGCATACTCACAGTACAAGGGGAGGAGGAGGAGTCACATAGCACAGGTCCGGGAGGCATGTACAGCAGAAAGGCATTTGCTGCACCTCTTCTGCTGTGACTGGAGCACAGCGCGCTGTTTACCCCGCCCTCAAGGTAAACCCTCAGCACTCGAGCACAGTCCCGGGTTCAGTCTAGAATGTATGGGCTGTAGTCAGGTCCCGAAAAGAGCCCGTACATTCTAGTACGGGCTGCAATCAGGATCTGTAAATAGCCCGTACAGTCTAGCATCTACCCATAACGCACTGGGATTTTAAAGGGCCGGCGGCTGGCAAAAGCGCAAGTGCCGCTCGAGCACTGGGGTAGCCTGGAATGTGCCCGGGGGCCGCATTAAATGTCATCGCGGGCCGCATACGGCCCGCGGGCCGGAGGTTCCCCACCCCTGCACTAGGCGGTGTAGGGACTCAGTGGAGATTGAAATAAGCCTACCAGAGATCACTAGCACAAGAGTAAAGGCCCCGTCACACACAGAAATAAATCTTTGGCAGATCTGTGGTTGCAGTGAAATCATGGACATATTGTTCCATTTGTACACAGCCACAAACCTGGGACTGATTGTCCACAATTTCACTGCAACCACAGATCTTCCGCAGATTTATCTCTGTGTGTGACAGGGCCTTAAGAGTAGTCAGACAAGCCAAAGTCAAACCAGGATGTCACTTCAATACAGGGGACTGAGCAAGTCGAAGTCAGATGGAAGCATGGAAGCAAGGGGCTCAGAAGCCAAGTCAAATAAGTAGCCGAGGAGGAGGAGAGGAGCCGTAGTCAGGGGACATTACCGAGGTCAGAGGCCGGGAGATCTCGTAAGTACAAAGGTGGGGGTGGAGGCAGAGACACGGGATGGGACCAAGATCAGGTAAACAGAGCGGACAGACAGTACGGGTGGAACAGAGGTCAGGGAGAGGTAAACTGGGTAGTGGGACAGATCAGAGCTAACTCACAATAACCAGTGTGCACGCTGCAGAGGAATTATTACTGGCGGCGTCCCGGAGGAGTCCACACCATAATAAAGAGGTGAGAGTCCCGGATCAAGTCGTGACCAAACAGACCCCTCCCACCTGATTTAACCCTGTCAGAGTCAAGCAATAGTCATGACATCCACGCAGCACAAGGGTGGTCGTGCAGGAAAGAGGAGGGAGCATTAGTGAGGTTAGAGAGGTGAGCTCGACCATGCTTCTAATGCTGTGCATTCATTAGCATGTTAACACGCCCACAGAGGCAAGCTTACATGCTAAGGTCGCCGACCAACCAAAGGAACTAACGCCCTTGTGACTGGTCCCTAGCCTCATTAGCATATCTTAAAGGATCTTTAGAAATACTTTTACTAAACATCCTTTAATCCATGCTACTATAGGCTGGGACTGCTAGGGAGGGACTAGAGATATGCACCCAGAACCACTTTTGTATGCACACAGGACCTGACAGGTTCCCTTTAATCATTGTCCGCCTATTGTGATAAGTGAGTGATTAAGTGCAGGAAGCGGAGAACCCTTTTACAGTAGCATTCAAGGCACATGTGTCACGAGCGAGTAGTGTTTGTGACGAATTAGTAGTGGAGGTGGTGCTGTTCCTGACACTAGGGATGCCATCATAATGGATACCATGGATACCTGATTCACAGCATGACTGCAAATCTGACCTTGCTCTCCTATCACCAGGAAATTATCTAGAGAGGCTATGAATAACATATTTTTTTCCCTGATATGAGCTGACATCTCTGCGATGAATTTGTAAACACTCTTTGGGATATGGAAAGCCTAGAACTCTAAATGAAGCCATTCCCCTCAAATACTCATTGCCACTTTCTGGAGTTTTTGGTGCTTTAGGAGGATAGGCTCATGATTTGAGCTGGGCAGACTCGCAAAATTTTGAGACCGGCGAGTCCCTGGTCATGTTTTTAAAAAATCCGGTTCCAGACCAGAGTCCGGTACCCATATGTGTCTATGGGAACCAGAATCCAGGGATTAAAAATGTTGGTGGATGGGATAGGGGGATAGGAGCATGTGTGGTGTACTCACCGAAGCTCTGTGTCATATCGGCAAGCTAGTTCCACGCATTCATTTCTGGAGCTGAGTGCGTCTAGATTGTGCACTAAAAGTAAAGGTAGATGCTAGCATGTGCGGGCTCTTTCCAGGTATGATGTAATTTGTCACATGATGGGGGGTGTCACAAACCACCGGGGGGGTCACTCAGAAATCCCCCGCGCTGGCTACCAGTACGTCACAATCGGGGGGTAACAAGTGGGGGTCACCCCTCCTTTATACCTCCCGACCGACAGACAGAGCACGTGACGCGCTCTCTAGCGCCCCTCTTATAGTCAGGCCAATTATGGAATTGCCCAACAATAAGCAAGGAGGCCGCTATACTACTTATGCCGATTATTGAAGGGTCCCCGGTGAGAGTAGGGTATATATTCCCCCGACCTCCGCGGGCGGAATATATAAAACCTCCCCGAATCTCACTGGCCTCCCCACAATAATCCTTGGCACAACTCGCTG
Source organism: Anomaloglossus baeobatrachus (assembly GCF_048569485.1). Lineage (NCBI taxonomy): Eukaryota > Metazoa > Chordata > Amphibia > Anura > Aromobatidae > Anomaloglossus > Anomaloglossus baeobatrachus. The sequence goes on from NC_134354.1 coordinate 435,512,033, forward strand.
CCACCAACCGCTTCACGGTAACTATTAGCCGAACACACAGACGTGGGATTCAAGATCGAGATAACAGAACAGCCCAAGATTAATTATATAATTTAATCAGCCTAAAGCCACACTAGAAACTACAATATATACAATAGGGAATCTACAGAATATACATATGTCAGAGTACAGTTACAGATAAAGCATGGTTTACAAACAGGCATACACAGTTCCCGCAGTTACCTTGTGCGTCTGGCCACAGGGGGGCGCTGTAGGCCAGGTTTCCAGGAACTCCCACAGATGTTTCCTACACGTGACCCCCAGCGAAAGAACCCTGGAAAATGGCCAAAGTAGGGTTATCAACCTGGGCAAATCCAGGTCCCCTCCTACCTTAGTGACCTCAGAGGGAGCACTGCTCCACCCCTGGCTGGAGTTATGGACAATCCACAACATGGAATATGGGCCATAACTTTGCCTGGGAGCGTCGTAGGCGGACGCCAATGCTCTCATTGTGACAGTTATGAATTTAGCTACAGAATGAGAGGACTCATGACTCGTCTACTAGTTCCACATTGGCTGATATCACGCCTGGGGTATTTCCCAAGCTCCCGCTCCCATAAAAAGGGTGTGCCAGCATCGTCCGCATGCGGAGACACCATTTTTATGGTTGCCATATTTATCGGAAATATGGCTTGCGAGATATGAACCATTTTTTACTGGAGTCGTTCTGTCTGGATACTTCCAAGCTTGCTAATTAGATAGCAGCTCCTACCACAGGGTCACGACAGGGAGTCCTCCTGTGTCCATTGTTCCCACATCATCTCATCTCCATATCACAGGAGATGGCCATGGAGGTGTAACACCTTCACAGATGCTGGACATTGAGAACAAGAAGGGAGGGGGGCACTGCCAGGGAGTGATGAGCGATTATGACTGGAAGTCATAATTCATCTTCATATCCCGGGATTTGCCTCACACCTCCCCCCCTTTTGAGGGCGCTAGGGGGCAGCACACTCCGGTGTTCCCCCGTGCGCCCGTCCGCGACCTCTCCTTGTCGGGACAGCCCGTCTGCGTTACCGTGGTCACGGCCCCTTTTGTGGCGAATGGTGAAGTTGTATTGCTGGAGCGCAAGGCTCCATCGCAACAATCGCCCATTCGTCCCAGAGACGGTGTGCAACCAGCTGAGGGGATTGTGGTCCGTCTCCACGATGAAGTGGCGCCCGTATAGATAGGGTTGCAGACGCTACAGGGCCCACACTATGGCCAGGCACTCCTTCTCCATCGTGGAATAGGCCACTTCCCTTGGTAACAGCTTCCTGCTCAGGTACAAGACTGGGTGCTCTTGGCTCGCAGAGTCCACCTGGCTGAGCACCGCACCGAGGCCGAAGTCACTGGCGTCGGTCTGTACTACAAACGGCCGCGTGAAGTCGGCTGCCTGTAGCACGGGCGGGCTGGACAGGGCGTCCTTTAGGGCCCGGAAGGCTGTCTCGCAGTCCATTGTCCAATCGACTGCAGAGGGCAGCTTCTTCTTGGTGAGGTCCGTCAAGGGCTTTGCCAGGCTACTATAGCATGGAACAAACCTCCTATAGTACCCAGCGGTCCCCAAGAAGGACATCACCTGCTTCTTGGTCCTGGGGGTGGGCCAGGACGCGATGGCCTCCACTTTCTCAGGCTCGGGCTTCAGTGTTCTCCCGCCTACCCGGTGACCGAGGTACTGGACCTCGCTCATGGCCAGCTGACACTTTCCCGGCTTGATGGTCAAACCTGCCTGGTGGATCCGCCTGAGCACCTGTGCTAGATGCTCTAGGTGATCTTCCCAGGTGGGACTGAAGACGGCAATGTCATCCAGGTACGCGGCCGCGTACCCTTCAAGTCCCTTGAGCAGGGTGTTGACCATCCGCTGGAAAGTGGCAGGGGCATTCCTCATCCCGAATGGCATCACCGTGGACTCGTACAGTCCAAATGGGGTAATAAAGGCAGAGCGTTCCCTGGCCTTGCGAGTCAGGGGGATCTGCCAATATCCCCGGCTCAGATCCATGATGGTCAGGTACTGAGCCCCGGCCAACTGATCGAGCAGGTCATCGATGCGTGGCATTGGGTACGCATCGGCGACTGTGACAGCATTGAGCCCCCTGTAGTCCACGCAGAACCGAGTGGTTCGGTCCTTCTTAGGGACGAGGACTACAGGCGAGGCCCAAGCGCTGTTGGATGCCTGGATCACCCCCAGCTTCAGCATCTCGTCAATCTCCTGGCGCATGTGTTGCTGCACCTCCAGGGAAACCCGATATGCTGAACGCCGGATCGGGGGATGATCCCCAGTGTCCACGTGATGGACAGCCAAGTCAGTCCTTCCGGGCTGGTTGGTAAACAACCCCCGGAAGGGGTGTAGGGTGGCCCACAGCTGGGACCGTTGGTCCTCCAAGAGCTGGTGGCCAACCTCCACATCCTCAATGGATCCGCCTGCCCTAACCTGGGCTAGCATATCCAAGAGGGTTTCCGCTTCTCCCTCCTCGGGCAGGTTGCACACGGGGAGCGCACATGCCTCCCGCTCATGATGTGCCTTCATCATGTTCGCATGGAAGGGCTTCCGCCTTCCACGGGCAGGGTCCAGGGTGACCAGGTACGTCACAGGGTTGAGCTGCTGGTACACGAGGTATGGGCCTTCCCAGGTTGCCTGAAGCTTGTCCTGTGGTACGGGGACCAGTACCCACACCTTTTGACCCACTTGGTAGGTCCTCTCACAAGCGTTCTGGTCGTACCAACGCTTCTGATCGGCCTGGGCTTGAGCCATATTGTCGTGTACCAGTTGCGTCAAGGCCTGCATTTTGTCCCGGAAGCGCACGACATACTCGATAACCGACACTCCAGGGGTGGCCAAATCCCCTTCCCAAGCCTCTTTCACCAGAGCCAGGGGGCCCCGCACACGCCGCCCGTACAGGAGCTCAAACGGTGAGAATCCTGTTGAGGCCTGTGGAACCTCCCGGTAAGCAAATAACAGGTGTGGGAGATACCGCTCCCAGTCACGCCCGTGGGAGTCGACCAACATCTTAAGCATCTGCTTTAAGGTGCCATTGAACCGCTCGCACAGGCCATTAGTCTGTGGATGGTACGGGCTGGCCACCAGATGTCGCACCTGGACTTGCTTACAGAGGGCCTCCATCAGCTGGGACATGAATTGGGTTCCCCGGTCAGTGAGCATTTCCTGGGGAAAACCCACTCGGGAGAAAATCTCCAGCAATGCGGTGGCCACCTTGTCAGCCCGAATGGACGACAAGGCCACTGCTTCTGGGTACCGGGTGGCATAGTCCACTACCGTCAGTATGAAGCGTTTCCCGGAGCTACTGGGGATGGCCAGCGGGCCGACCAGATCCACAGCCACCCTCCTGAAAGGCTCATCGATGATGGGCAGAGATACCAGTGGGGCTTTGGGGTGTGGCCCCGCCTTCCCCACTCTCTGACAGGTTTCACACGAACGGCAGTAGGCAGCCACATCGGCCCCCATTTTTGGCCAGTAGAAATGCTGGTTTAACCTGGCCTTGGTCTTAGCGATCCCTAGGTGTCCGGCCATCGGAATCTCATGTGCGATCCGCAACAACTCCGTCCGGAACGGATAGGGTACCACCAACTGTCGGTCCCTGGGCCACGCCTCCGGTGAACCCTGCTGGACCGTGACCCGGTACAGCCGTCCTTGGTCCCAGACCACTCGCTCCGGGTCCGAGTCCGAGGGAGGCTGTGCCGCCTGCTCCTTAAGAGCTTTCAGGCTGTCGTCAGCTTCTAACGCTGCCTGAAACCCCTGACTAGATGTGGCCAGAATCGACGAGACTGTCACATCTTCGGTCAGTACCCCGGGACCTGTGTCCTGGCCTCTGCCTGACTCGGCTGCCACTTGGTCAGAAGGGGAAGAGCTATCGGACCTCCGGGAGGCCCCTTGGCTTCCAGCACTCCCACTGCGGGTGACAGCGGCCACAGCCGCTGCGACCGTGGGTCGTGCCTGCTCCTCCTCCGTTCCTGACCAAGTCGCCGGTTCAGGCAGACCTACCTGGCTTCCTGACACCCCGGTTGTGGGGGAACCATGCACCGAGATCTTACCTGGGAGCACTTCCGCTCCTGGACCGGCCCCAATCTCACCTGCCTGTTCCCCTCCTGCAGCAACAGAACCCCGCTGTGAAATCTCTGGGGACCCCACATTTGCTGTGGTAGCCCCCACCCCACACACTGGTCCTCCCCCTGCAGCACCCTGCTCTCTGCTTATCCCTGCAGAGGGCAACAGATCCCAGCTCACTGGCTGGTTACTTGTAGAGGCATTGTCACACCTTTCTCTGACCCCCTCCCCTGTCACAGCTGCAGCTGAGTGTGTGTCTATGGTGTCTATGCAAGCAGAAATATCAGAGTTCACTCCCTCCTCCCTTACATCATTTATAGATAACACATTAACATTGTTAGGAGTCATGTCAGTACGGGCTGAAGGTTCAGCCCTTGGGGGGGGCCCAAACTGGGAGGTTATCTGCCCCAAATCTGTCCCAAGTAGCACGTTTGCAGGGATCCGATCAGTTACCCCCACCTCCCTCACCCCTCGCCCTGCGCCCCAGTCCACATAAATGTCAGCAACAGGCAGCGCCGGGTCAATGCCTCCAATCCCGGAGACAGCGAGGGTTTTTCCCGGGATCAAGTCTTGGGGGGACACCATGTCAGGCCGCACCAGAGTCACCTCCGAGGCGCTGTCTCGCAGTCCTATGGTCACAGACCGGCCGACGGTGACAGGTTGGAAGCTGTCCAGGGACCTACCACCACCCCCACCCACACAATACACCTTGGGCGGCCCTTGGGACGGGGACGGAGCCGGGGCCTTGGGACGCTGAGGGCACATGGCCTTGAAGTGTCCAGGTAGGTTGCACTGGTGGCACCGTCTTGGTTCTGCCACGGGCCTGGAGAGGGGAGTTGAGGGGGACACCCCCTGCAGTCTAGGGGCAGGTGGGGCAGTCGCAGAGTTCATCTTACCCCCTCTCCAGGTGCTGCTGGTGGCTGCTCTCCTGGCCTCAGGAGCCCGATTGTTGGTGTAGTCATCGGCCAGGGCAGCTGTAGCCGTGGACCCCTTTGGCTTCTGGTCTCGGATGAACTGGCGGAGATCCTCAGGGCAGTTCCACAAGAGTTGCTCCGTGATGAACAAGTCCAGGATCTCCGGTCCGGTGGAAAGCTGCAGGCCTTGGGTCCAGTGGTCGGCAGCTCGGGCAAGTGCCCGCCGGTGGTCAGCCCAGGAGTCCTTTGGTCCCTTTTGCAGGGTCCGGAACTTCTTGCGGTAGGACTCTGGAGTGAGGTTGTACTGTTGGATCAGGGCCCGCTTGATGGTGTCGTAGCCCTGATCTGCCTCAGCAGGCAAGTCCCCAAGGATATCCAGGGCCTTACCCCTTAGACGGGGGGTCAGGTATTTGGCCCACTGATCCTTGTCCAGATGGTGCTGCAAGCAAGTCCGTTCAAAAGCAGTCAGGAAAGAGTCCAAGTCTCCATCCTTCTCCAGCACTGGGAAGTCCTCAACACGGACCTTTGGAAGTTTGGTGTTTTGAAGGTCACATGTGGCTGATGAGGGCCGGAGCTGAGCTAGCTGCAGCTGGTAGTCACGGTCTGCCTGTCGCTCTCGCTCTCGCTCTTCACGCGCTGCCTGCCGCTCCGCAGCCTCACGCGCTGCTTGCCGTTCCGCAGCCTCAGCGTCACGCGCTGCTTGCCGCTCCGCAGCCTCAGCGTCACGCGCTGCCTGTCGCCCACGCTCGGCCATGAGTATCTCGTAGGTATCCCGGTCTCCAGCCATAAGCCTGGCCAAGGCAGCTTGAAGGAGGGCCTCTGCACCTCTCAGGCCGGAGGGATTGGCAAGTGGTGATCTGCGGCACGCTGCAGAGCCAGGTGATTCACTGTCCATTTCAGAGCGGAGGGCTGGCATCTGGCTCGTTGAGGACCCTTGGGCGAGCTCCTCCTCATTTTGTCCAGCAGTGCCAGGTTGTGCGATGTCCTCTGCAGAGCTGTTCTCTGGCGTCTGGCTCCTGGAGGACTCGTGGACAACCTCCTCATCGTCTCTGGCCTTAGCATCGGCCATTCCTTTGGCTTTGCTCCTGGTGCTCTCAGCCATTCTTGCAGACTTTTGGTCACTGACACAGAACTGACACCTGATGCCTCCACACACCTTACAGTATCTGCACTCTGACACTCTAGTGTTGAGCTAGTCTGAAGACCCCAGCAGCCACAGCTGCTGCAGGCAGTCTTTAGTGTCTGGGAGTATGGGTCTCACACTCACACACACTATTATCTCGATCCCACCGCTATGCCACCAATATGTCACAAACCACCGGGGGGGTCACTCAGAAATCCCCCGCGCTGGCTACCAGTACGTCACAATCGGGGGGTAACAAGTGGGGGTCACCCCTCCTTTATACCTCCCGACCGACAGACAGAGCACGTGACGCACTCTCTAGCGCCCCTCTTATAGTCAGGCCAATTATGGAATTGCCCAACAATAAGCAAGGAGGCCGCTATACTACTTATGCCGATTATTGAAGGGTCCCCGGTGAGAGTAGGGTATATATTCCCCCGACCTCCGCGGGCGGAATATATAAAACCTCCCCGAATCTCACTGGCCTCCCCACAATAATCCTTGGCACAACTCGCTGCCACCAACCGCTTCACGGTAACTATTAGCCGAACACACAGACGTGGGATTCAAGATCGAGATAACAGAACAGCCCAAGATTAATTATATAATTTAATCAGCCTAAAGCCACACTAGAAACTACAATATATACAATAGGGAATCTACAGAATATACATATGTCAGAGTACAGTTACAGATAAAGCATGGTTTACAAACAGGCATACACAGTTCCCGCAGTTACCTTGTGCGTCTGGCCACAGGGGGGCGCTGTAGGCCAGGTTTCCAGGAACTCCCACAGATGTTTCCTACACGTGACCCCCAGCGAAAGAACCCTGGAAAATGGCCGAAGTAGGGTTATCAACCTGGGCAAATCCAGGTCCCCTCCTACCTTAGTGACCTCAGAGGGAGCACTGCTCCACCCCTGGCTGGAGTTATGGACAATCCACAACATGGAATATGGGCCATAACTTTGCCTGGGAGCGTCGTAGGCGGACGCCAATGCTCTCATTGTGACAGTTATGAATTTAGCTACAGAATGAGAGGACTCATGACTCGTCTACTAGTTCCACATTGGCTGATATCACGCCTGGGGTATTTCCCAAGCTCCCGCTCCCATAAAAAGGGTGTGCCAGCATCGTCCGCATGCGGAGACACCATTTTTATGGTTGCCATATTTATCGGAAATATGGCTTGCGAGATATGAACCATTTTTTACTGGAGTCGTTCTGTCTGGATACTTCCAAGCTTGCTAATTAGATAGCAGCTCCTACCACAGGGTCACGGCAGGGAGTCCTCCTGTGTCCATTGTTCCCACATCATCTCATCTCCATATCACAGGAGATGGCCATGGAGGTGTAACACCTTCACAGATGCTGGACATTGAGAACAAGAAGGGAGGGGGGCACTGCCAGGGAGTGATGAGCGATTATGACTGGAAGTCATAATTCATCTTCATATCCCGGGATTTGCCTCACAGGGGGACGTGTTCAAAATGCAGCCCAGTTTAGAATAAACATTCTGTTTCTAAGTCCACGTGGATGTGCCGCCCCCACGTCAGCAGTTGGGCTGCTCGGATCCGGATCCGCAGTCGCTCGAGGGGTTTCCGGACCCAGGGGTCGCACGGACACTCAAATAAAAAGGGACGTATATGTACGGGGATTGCTGTAGATACTTTATGATGCCACCCACGGTGTGTGGTAATATGGAGTACCACCACTGCTGTTGGGAGGCACCCGGGGGCGATGGAGTGGCAGCTAGTTGTTTAACCCCTCCGTGGGTAGGGGTGGATGCCCCAGGGCTCTGTGTCCAGGACACGGGGAGTGATGTAGGCCGGAGATGGCGCGCTGGGCCGGACCGGGGGATGTTGGTGTACTCACTGTTGAATAATTGCACACAAGTCTGTTGGTAAACCAAGGTATCAGTGGCCGGCTGCCGCATCCGGGTGTACTCAGGTCCCACACTCGGCTGGTGTACCGATGTCCCTTCCTCCGGCACTCTGTAATTTTCCTCAATTCTGGACAACTCCGTATGGAACGGGTAAGTCCACTCCCGGTATGTTCTGGTTGGGAGACGTGCCCGCAAAAACTGCCTCTTGGGATCTCAATGGGTGTTTGCGGATATCCTATCCCATGCGGTGGGCTGCTGTTTCGCTCAATCTGGGCTAACACTTCTGGAGCAATGTCTGGAACCTTGCTCCTGGCCTGGTGAATTAGAGAAGGGGCTTGCAACCGTCTTCTAACTAAGGTTCAGGTACCCCGCCCATGCATGGTTTCTGGACTGGATCTCTGCTGTCGGTACCGGCGGGCCCCAACCCTATCCCGGTCCACTTTGGATTTCCCGCGACCGGACTCCCATCGCCTTTGGACAGGGTCCACTGCTTGCCACCTAGCCAGTAGACCAGGGCCGCTACCCTGGCTACCCTTCACTAGGCTCAGCCTTGACCTCTAGAGTCTGTCACTGTCACAGACTCCTCTCCACTTGAACTCCAAACTAGACTGACTGGTTCCCTCCCCCGGATCCTCAAGACCCCTAGGTGGGGTGCTCCCAGTCCGCCTGGTCCTGCCCACTGGTGTGTCCTTCTTACCCTGAGGGGGTGGCTAGGATTTTGTGGCTGATGGTATGAAGGTAGCCTAAGCCATAAATTGTTTGTTCAAACGTAATAAGAATATCTATCTATGTAAATAATCAAAATGTAGATGTAGTAGCATAATTATCTGTGTGTCTAAATAGCAATCGCATAGACCCATAATATGATTCTAAGCTGTATAGTCATGAAGGGGTTACCAAGGATGAGTGAACAGATGTACAAATAATGAAAGTCTTCATAATGATGAGCAAAGGCCTTATCAGTAGTTTCACACAGAAAGAATGTATAACGAACAAAGATGTATTTTATAGTATACTGGGAAAAATTAAGGAGTTGAATACTCCCTGTTCTAGTTCAAAGGTCAATGATGCATTCTGTATAATTGAGACTATCCAATACACGAGTTCAGTTGGTGACGCTGGCTCAAAGAGAACACGTCTTGTGTGATCATTGTCTGATTCATTAATACGGCACCGGCCTCTGAATATCCTAAACGAAAATACCATTAGCTATCTTCAACTAAATTTCTCCCTTGACAATGGTAGTGTGGGATGGTGTTATGTCGGGTGAATTATTCTTCTGTGACCACCTGGCGGCGCCAGGGCGTCACATTCCCCCTTGGTTCAATACAGCCTGTCCTCAGGCTGTCCGACCACTGACGTTTATTTTTTTTTCTTCTAAAAGAAACGCGAAAAGGTAAAATATTGTAAACAGTTCTTCCCTTTATGGGAGGCACATTTCTTAAACGTTGCAAAACATATAAAACATTACATTCTCTTCTTCTTCACCCCCCACCCAAACAACCTGGTTCCATGGTGCCACCGCTAAGAATGGTGGGCACCCATTTTGCCCAGTCCACAGGAGTTCCGGATAACGCCTACACGGTCCGGGTAAAAGGTTCCTTACCCGGCAGTCCATCTCAAGGGCCCCAAATCCGGGGACCCTTGGCCTGGAGGTTAGCCACCGGTTTCAATAGTGGCTGGGCCTCGGCCTACTCTACCGCAGGCCCTTCTCCAATCTACCTCTCCAGAGGCAGTGTAGGTGGTGAAGAATAACAATAAGGTAGGTAGGGGTATTTACAGGACCCAAGAAAGTTTTTGTGGTGACCTCACCAGTCCTGAGGCCTTGGTCCATGATTAAGCGGAAAAACGAGGTTAATTTTAACAACTGAACGGGTAACCGGGAACCGCTACATTTTACTCTTGGTCTTCATACAGGAAGCTGTGGGAGGCGAGGCAGGGGGTATCATTCACCACCACCCACTTCTTTACATCAAGGGCAAACCACCTTCGCTCCCCACAGTGTCGGGTGTAACTCACTAGGTCCTCGGGCTCCAACTCTCGGGTGACCTGTAGGCAGATGAGGGGCCACATCCCTCCGGGACACGAAAATCTCGGAATCCAGTCCCAGCTCGTAGATAAACCCCCATCCCTTTTGGGGGTTAAAGTGTTCACTTGCCTTCGGGGAAGGAAGCCTGACGTAAGTTACCTTTTTCTTGGTAGGCACGCGCCAGCACCTCGGCCTTTCGCTTCTCCCGGGTAGCAATCTCCTGCTTTAACTGTCATTTTTGTCGCTCCCAGTACGGGGCACGGGCTCCATGCTCCTCCTCCTCCTCAGGGACGTGGCCAACTCGGATGCCCTTGGTGCCGGCTACAACCAGCTACTCACTCTGCCGAGGGCCCCATCTCTCATTGGCCTTCTCTGCCTTCCTGCAGGTACATCCCGGCTGCTCCACAGCCGGGACTGGGTACTGGGTAACGACTTGTGCGGTTGCCACGGGTGCCTTCTGGGCGGGCACCGCCTCTTGTGGGCCGGGCGGACTGCCGGGGCCGTCATCATCTCCGTCGCGGCTGGGCGGACTGCCGTCGCCGTCTCTGTTGCGGTCAAGTGGATTGCCGGAGCCGTCGCCATCTCTGCTGCGGCCGGGCGGACTGCCGGGGCCGGGTATGACGTCATCAGCACTGCGGCTGGGCTCGGGGTCGGAGGGGATGTCTTCCTGACTGCGGTCCGGCGCGGGGCTGGGACGGGTGTCGAAGCGGGGATGCTGGCAGGGCCCGAGGTCCCCATGGCTGGGGCTTCTTCGGTAAACATGACGGGTTCCGCTGCCGGTGTTTGAGGAAGCGGTCCGATCAGGGTATTGGCTGCGGACACGGGCGGCGAGGGAGGCGGCGTGGCGGACGGGAGCAGGCCGGGCCCCTCAGCCGGGGCAGCCGGTTCCTGGGGAACATAGATACAAGGAGCTTGCTCTCAGTAGCTCATGCTTGCGATTTCAGTGGGCTGCTCTGTTTGGAAAGCGCTATCCCCCTCGTTGCGCTAGTGTCCACGATCTCTGAGCTTCATAGCGACAGTCCATAAAGGCCCTATCCTCCGCAAGTTAATTGCCAGGTTGCTTGAAACCTCTCCCCAACCTAGGGTTCAGTACTCCGACGTTCTTTCGGCCCCAGACCGGCTGCTGGACTGCAGCTGCCGGCCGTCCTCCTTGAGTAGCCAGGCACCCAGTCCCAATATCCTGTGACCGGGTCTCTGACTCCTCCGGGTCCAGACCACCATCTGCAACCCAATCTGCTTCTCCCCTGGGAGCTCCAACTCCCAGCTTCCTCGAGCTCATCACTGCTCGAGGCCTACCACTGTTCTAACTTGTTACCTCCCACCTCCCTGCCTGACCCCTAGGTGGGCGGCCCTATTCCAGCTTATCAGCCCACTGGTGTGCCTGACAGGGTGTGGTGCGAGGTGTGATTAGGATTTTTAGATGCTGACGGAGGCAGTGCCGCAAGTTGGGAACCCAGAACCATGGGGGTTTAGTCCTGCACTGGGAGATAAAGAGCGTGCAGTACCCTGTGACGACCTGACTAGTCCAGGGGCGTCACAGTACCACACAGCACATGCAGTAACAGGGACATATACATGAGCAGTGGCTCAGTATTGGGGTATCAGTGTGATGAGGACTTTGTGCAAATCAGGAATAGACAAGGAAGGTGCTGGAAATGTGAGATGTCAGAAGGTTCTTTGTTGTAATCCTGCAGACAAGCCCTAGCTGGAGAAGTCATGTCGGGCTGGGCCAGAAGGAAAAGACGAGAAAAGTGAACAACTGCATCAGAAAGCATATTAGCTGTAAGTTGCCACCTATAACTGTACTGTAATCTCTCACATGTACTGCAAGAATGATATCTACCACTATATGGTCACCATGTAACGGTAATATCGGTGCTGGCCCATGTGTAGATTTATTTTCAGTAACAACGCGGTCATCTGCAGAGGTTCCTGTATACCCACTATTAAGGCATGCTACCATGCTATTAACCATGCTACCATGGTTACCTGATTGGTGGCTCATTCAGATTTTTGTCAGTGACTGCAGACTTGTAGCCTAAGCCAAGCCAACCTCTTAATAAACAAATCTCTTAATATAGGAATACTGTTATTTGAACAAAAATTTCAATTTTTTGCATTATATCCAGGTGGTGTTTTTATTTTTAGAATTCTTTCCATACTCTAACACTGTCACAAATCAGAATAGGAGAAACAAAAGCTTGTGCAAATAAAATGTTTTTTACTGCCGAGGTGTAATTGGAAAGGGCCATGACCTTAGCACCATGTGACTGCAATGTATGTAGCTCTGGGGAATTTGCGTGTGACTAGAATTTCAGCTGCATGCTTTAAAAGAACCAAGCCCTGGTCTCAAACAAAAACAATGAAACAATTTTAATACTAGTGCTAAATTCCAAAAATACCAAATTTACTGTACACAACCATTATAAACGTTGCTGCAGTTTCATTGGATATGGAAAAGCTTCTGAGGGCTTTTATGGCAGTAGACAGGTAATTTAAAAATTTCATCTAAGACACTTATGAAAACAAGATGAACAGACTACTTGACTATGTGGAATATGTGGAATGCTCGCCCCCCGCCCCCCCCCCGTAGATGGTAAAGTGGCGAGCTGAAGTGCACTCACTGGACACAGTTTGTCCTGTTTCCATGTTATCCTATTGGACATGGGGAGTGCTGTGTCCATGCTACGGAATGTGCGGCTGCGGAACTTGCTGCAGATGTCCCTCAGCCGCACGTAATTGCATGTCAATTATTTTTAGGCGGAAATATCTGCAGGTAAGCTGCATGAATGTCCGCAGGTTTACCGCAGCTATTTCGCTGTACTACCGTAGCTATTAATAGCTGCGGTTTCCGGGGAGCAACTGCTGGAAACCTGCAGACGTAGCTGCGGATATATCCGCAGGTACAAACTCCCGTGGGCACATAGCCTTATGCTCACCATTTGTTAATTTCCTTAACAAGCTGAGCTCCCACAATCCCCCTTACCTACTCCTCTAGCCTGCACTATACATTTGGGTGCTGCATAAGGGGTGCACGCATGTGGGGTGCTGCATGCGTTCCATCTTATGCAAAGTGCCCTCGTTGCTAAGTGCTTGGCAGTTATTTCAATGGAAGTTAGTCAGGGCAGGAGTCAGGTAACCTAATCTTTGACACCCTCTATTTAAACTATGAACTATCTCATTCATTCTATGTGCTTTTACTGTCCACTTTCACCATCCTGTCCCCCCTCCATCCCCACTCATGTGTGGCGCCCTGGACAAGCCAGGGGCCACAGGTAACAACACACACACCCCCACCCCAAGCAGTTCACAGCAGACATCTCCAGTGAGACCTTCCTCGGACTCAGCCAGACACACCAGGTGGGCGGAGTCAGGAGATGGAGACTCCCACCCAGGAGTTTAGCTGGCCTGAGGCAGGAAACAAGTCCAGTCAAGTCTAGGAGAGGAAGAGAGAGGAGGTCTGCAGAGAGGCAGACGCAGACTGGGGCTTAGGTTGGAGCCTAGGGCCCTCATGCAGAGAGTGAGGCAGACGGTAGTAGCCGTCTGCAGGGAGCCGGGCAGACAATTGGTGGAACCGTAGGTAGCCGGGGCTGGGCGGTGGCCCACCGGTACTGAATCGGGGAGCCAGCTAGAAACCGGAGCGCAGGAGGAGCATACGGAAGGTGCAGGAAAGGACTTACATTACCAACCTGGGGTCAGGGGAAAAACACCGCAGCCGCCTGTGGGACCCATCCATCCAGCCGTTTGTTTCAGCAGAGACTCTGTGTGCATCATTGGGCTGAGTGAGTACCACCGTGCCGTGCGGCACAGCGCTGCCCCTGCGACCCTGCACCCCGCCAGGCCCCGTAACCTGCCTGCCATCCATCCCTACCCCATCACCGGGCCCCGGGACAACCAACCCCCTACCCACGGAGGGGAGAACTAACAACCAAGCTGCTCCCAGTCACCGCTCCCGGGATCCCCGGGCGACACACATGCACATCAGCCGCTCTCTCCTCCCCTCTCCTCTCCCATGTGCAGCTCCCATGTTCTTTTCACTTTTGTAAAGAATCTCAGTCCTTCATGCTCCAGTCTTGCAGAATAAGCCATGTCATAACTGCAAAAACTATCTGCTCTTTCTCCTTTTACTGCTACTTATCTGAGGCGATATCTCTCCTAATCCCGGTCCACCCCACACCAACTTTACCTCCTGCCCCACCTCCCATAGAAACCCTGCTAACCTCATTAACATTAGTTATACAGCTTAATTTCACCTTAATTTCCCTCTTTTAATTGTGCTCTCTGGAATCCACGGTCTGTATGTAACAAGCTTCCTTACATCTACAATCTCTTTCTCAATAACTCTCTTAATCTGCTGGTCCTCACTGAAACCTGGATTCAGGATTCTGACACTGCTTCACCTGACACCATTTCTCATGGCGGCTTACACTTTTCCCATTCACCGAGACCTGAGAACAGAGTTGGTGGTGAGTCGGTTTACTCCTGTCCCCACAATGCACTTTCCAAGTAATCTCCCCAGCTCCATCACTCTCATTCCCTTCTTTCAAAGTTCACACCATCAGGCTCTTCCATCCCCTCTCTCTCAGAGTAGCAGTTGTATACCGTCCCCCAGGCTCACCCATCCAATTTCTTGACCACTTTTCAGCCTGTCTGCCACAGTTCATGTCCTAAGACTTACCAGCCCTTATCCTGGGAGACTTCAATATCCCCATGAACAGCCCAACCTCCCCATCTGCATCCCAGTTTCTATCTCTAACCACCTCCCTTGGCCTCTCACAGCTCTCATCCTCTGAGACACATGAAGATGGGAACACCCTTGACCTGGTCTTTGTTCGCCTCTGCTCAAGCTCCCACTTTGACAATTCACCTCTTCCCCTCTCTGACCACAACATCCACTCCTTCAAGCTCACAAACCCTCGCCCACCCCAGCACACTCCCACCTATCACACATTCAGAAATCTTTGGGCTATTGACTCTCAGACACTCTTAGGGCGGCTTTGCACACTACGACATCGCAGGTGCGATGTCGGTGGGGTCAAATCGAAAGTGACGCACATCCGGCGTCACTTGCGATGTCGTAGTGTGTAAATCCTAGATGATACGATGAACGAGCGCAAAAGCGTCGTTATCGTATCATCGCTGCAGCCTCCGACATTTCCATAATGCCGGTGCAGCGACAGGTGCGATGTTGTTCCTCGCTCCTGCGGCAGCACACATCGCTGTGTGTGAAGTCGCAGGAGCGAGGAACTTCACCTTACCTGCCGCCGGCTGCAATGAGAAGGACGGAGGTGGGCGGGATGTTTACATCCTGCTCATCTCCGCCCCTCCACTCCAATTGGCCGCCTGCCGTGTGACGTCGCTGTGACGCCGCACGACCCGCCCCCTTAGGAAGGAGGCGGGTCGCCGGCCAGAGGGACGTCGCACGGCAGGTATGTGCGTGTGAAACTGCCGTAGCGATAATAATCGCTACGGCAGCTTTCACTAGATATTGCACGTGCGACGGGGGCGGGACTATCACTGCAGCATCGGTAACACATTGTTACCGATGTCGCAGCGTGCAAAGCCCGCCTAAGACTCTCTACACTCATCACTGTCCCCTATCTCCTCGCCTTCCTGCCTGGAACTGACTGTAAACCACTACAATCACATACTCAGAAGTACCCTAGATGAAGTAGCCCCCATCATCCTCAGAACCTCTAAACACAGAGTAAAACAGCCCTGGCTCACATCCCAAACTCTTTCTCCAGCGATGCTCAAGGAGTGCCGAAAGCCTATGGATGAAAAGCCGCACACCAGAAAACTTCATCCACTACAAATTCATGTTAAGAACCTACAACGATGCCCTTCACTGTGCCAAACAGACATACTTCACCACCCTGAGCGCCTCTCTTTCCAACAAACCAAAAAAGCTCTTTGACACCTTTCACTCCCTCCTCTGTAACAAAATACAGACCCCTATCACAGCCCTTCATGCTGATGACCTGGCCTCATATTTCGCAGAGAAAATAAAAAACATCCGCCGAGAGATCAGCTCCTAGCTACCAAGTGTTGTGATTCCCATCCCTCCCCACATTCCATCTAGCTCACTTTCCACATTCGACACACTCAAAGAGGTAGAAGTCTCCAGGCTCCGCTCTTCTTCTCTTGCTACCACTTGCAATACTGACCCCTTCTGCTCACACCTACTCCAGTCCCTCCGTCCGGTCATCACTACTCACCTAACTAAAATCTTCAATCTCTCTCTTCTGGGATCTTCCCTTTCTCCCTCAAACACTCTATCATTACTCCATTATTAAAAAAAACACCCTTTCTTGACCCAACCTGCACAAACAACTACAGACCAGTCTCCACTCTCCCCTTCATTTCCAAACTATTAGAGCACCTGGTCTATTCCCGCCTCACCTGTTACCTCTCCACTCACTCTCTTCTAGATCTTTATAATCTGGCTTCCGTACCCTTCACTCAACAGAAACTGTCCTCGTCAAAGTGACCAATGACCTTCTGACAGCAAAACGTAATAGTGACTACTCTGCTTATTCTTCTTGACTTCTCTGCAGCCTTCGACATTGTTGACCACCATCTCCTTCTCTCTACGCTCCAGTCAATCGGCTTAAAAGACACTGTGCTCTCCTGGTTCTCTTCCTATCTTTCTGACTCCTCATTTAACATATCATTTGCTGGCTCCACATCTTCTCCTCTTCCTCTCACTGTTGGGGTCCCTCAATGTTTAATCCTTGGCCCTCTTCTTTTCTCCCTCTACACTGCCCCAATTGGACAGACCATCAGTAGATTTGGCTTCCAGTACCATTTTTATGCTGATGACACACAACTATACACCTCATCCCCTGACCTCACCCCTACTGTACTACAGAATACCTGTGACTGTCTGGCTGCAGTTTCCAACATCATGTTTGCTCTCTATCTGAAACGTAATCTTTCCAAAACTTCTATTCCCTCCATCTTCTAAACTTCCTAAACCTGACATCTCCCTCTCTGTGTGCGGCACCACGATAACTCCTAGGCAGCAGGCCCACTGTCTGGGAGTTATACTTGACACCGATCTCTCCTTCACCTCCTATCTACAATCTCTTTCCCGCTCTTGTCGCGTGCACCTCAAGAACATGTCTAGAATCTGCCTCTTTCTCACCATGGAAACTACAAAAACCCTCACCGTAGCCCTGATCCACTATCGCCTTGACTACTGTAAAGGGTGCTTTACACGCTGCGAAATCGCTAGCGACTGCTAGCGATGTCGTGCGCAAAAGCACCCGCCCCCGTCGTACCTGCGATATGTGCTGATCGCTGCCGTAGCGAACA
Organism: Anomaloglossus baeobatrachus; assembly: GCF_048569485.1. Taxonomy (NCBI): domain Eukaryota; kingdom Metazoa; phylum Chordata; class Amphibia; order Anura; family Aromobatidae; genus Anomaloglossus; species Anomaloglossus baeobatrachus. The sequence goes on from NC_134354.1 coordinate 435,529,381, forward strand.
ATATAGCTATGGCAGCGTCACACACACACACATACCTGCTTAGCGATGTCGCTGTAGCCGGCGAACCGCCTCCTTTCTAAGTTGGCGGTTCGTTTGGCGTCACAGCGACGTCACTAAGCGGCTGCCCAATAGAAGCGGAGGGGTGGAGATGAGCGGGACAAACATCTCACTCACCTCCTTCCTTCCTCATTGCAGGCAGCCGCAGGTACGAGGTTGTTCCTCGTTCCTGCGGTGTCACACATAGCGATGTGTGCTGCCGCAGGAACGACAAACAACCTCGCTACTGACCAGACAACGATTTTTGGTAAGTAAACGACGTATCACAGACCAACGATTTTTGCCACTTTTGCGATCGTTTAAGGTCGCACATAGGTGTTACACGCTGCAATGTCGTTAGCGACGCCGGATGTGCATCACAAACACCGTGACCCCGACGATATATCATTAGCGATGTCGCAGCGTGTAAAGCACCCTTAACTCTCTATTAATTGGTTTACCCTTAACCAGACTCTCTCCTTTACAGTCCATCCTTAATGCAGCAGCCAGGGTCACCTAGTCATTGCACTGGCTGCCCATATATCACAGGATCCAATTCAAATTTCTTGTGCTCATCCACAATGCTCTCCACAGTGCGGCACCCCCCTACATCTCCACGTTCCTCTTGGTCTATAACCCTACCCATTCTCTATGCTCTGAAAATGACATTCGACTAACATTCAGACTAATCAGAACCTCCCACTCACGGATCCAAGACTTCTCCCGAGCTGCACCAGTTCTCTGGAATGCCCTACCCCAAGAAGCTAGGACGAATCACAACTTACTCAGCTTCCGACGCTCCCTAAAAACACATCTTTTTTAAGGTGGCCTATCACCTCCCTTGCCAAAATAAATTCATAGTCCCTCCACAACTTCTCAGAACATAACTCCCCGTCAAACTCCACCGCACCCAGAAGCATCTCAAAGTTTTGACAGACTGGTTCAGGCAGCCTTTATCTATCCCCCATTTCTTTGAGATGGCTGGATTGTCATTATAAATAAGCACTTGTACCTTGTATCCCCCCACCTCAATGTAGACTGTAAGTGACACGCCCCACCAGGGCCGGTTGGGGGACACTCAGAACTGGGCCACGGTTCTGTTTTGAGAGAAAGTCACGGCAGCAGGGCCCAACTCCGTGACCCTGGCGGTGTCGTTAATTATTAAATTAAAGTGAGGAATGATGAAACGTGACACCACCTGTGGTATTCGGCCAGATATGGCTGACACTGCTAGATGGGACTGCTGAAGTAGATGGTGACGCAGCAATGATGGTACAGCTCCCTACAGGGTGGAGCTGGGACCCCAGAGCAACCGAAGACCAGTGTATTGTTTAAATAACGTGGAGCTGGCGGCGCAGTCAATGAGTCCAGGGCACAGTGGGATGCAGTCACAAGTTCTTTACTCACAGTTGTCAGTTCCAGATTATCACGGCTGTTCGGTCAAATGCTGCTCTCGGAGTGCTGAGTCCTCTGGTGACGGGATCCAGACAATCCCCAGGTAATTCGGAGACACAAGACCGGTGTCCCTTTCTGTGTCCCTTTCCTGGTTGTCTTCCTATGCTGGCTTCGCCCTCCTGCCCTGCTTCTCACACACAGTGCCCTGAGCTGGTGTCCGCGGACCCTGCTTGGGAGGCTCTTCTGCCTGATCCCCTTGCCCTCTGTGGTCACCTTTTCAGTGGATTCTTGTGTGGGTGTGGATTCCGCAAATGAAGATACCTCGGCCTCTGGTTTTGCTAGCTGAGCATTGTAGTTCTCCACTAGTCTAGGGGCCAGTCCCCTTTGCGGCCAAGTCTCTCCACACTGGTGAGTCGGCTGTGGATGCGAGCCCACGGGTGGATCTCTCGCTTCCCGTGACTCTGGGACCCCTTCTTCCTTTCTTCCTCCTTGTCCTAAGACGAGCTCCCCCGGCTCCAGTCCCCAGGACATCTCCCCTCCGCTTCCTACTTCGTTCTGCACTCCATTCTAAGTGTCCACCCACTAACTAACCCCACCTCCAGACTGGCTCCGGGACTGTGCTCTCCCTAAGGAGCAATCTCACCCTACCTATGACCTGATGGAGTGTAGCTATACTAAGGTGGGCTTTGCACGTTGCGACATCGCAGGTGCGATGTCGGTGGGGTCAAATCGAAAATGACCCACATCCGGCGTCGCTGTCGACATCGTAGTATGTGAATCCTTTTACATACAATTAACGAGCGCAAAAGCGTCGTTATCGTATGATCGGTGTAGGGTCCGACATTTCTATAATTTTGCAGCAGCGACAGGTACGATGTTGTTCCTCGTTCCTGCGGCAGCACACATCGCTGTGTGTGAAGTCGCAGGAGCGAGGAACATCACCTTACCTGCGTCCCGGCTGCAATGAGGAAGGAAGGAGGTGGGCGGGATGTTTACTTCCCGCTCATCTCCGCTCCTCTGCTTCTATTGGCCGCCTACTGTGTGAAGTCGCTGTGACGCCGCATGACCCGCCCCCTTAGGAAGGAGGCGGTTCGCCGGCCAGAGCGACGTTGCAGGGCAGGTAAGTGCATGTGAAGCTGCTGTAGCGATAATGTTCGCTACGGCAGCAATCACAAGACATCGCTGCTGCGACGGGGGCGAGGACTATCGCGTTCGACATCGCAGCATCGGCTTCCGATGTCGCAACATGCAAAGCCCGCCTAAGAGTGTGTGTGTACTATGGTGTGTGTGCTCCTTCTTACCTCTGTGGTGATTGGACCCTTAAGGCTGCTTTACACGAGTCGATATATTGTGCGATGCATCGTTGGGGTCACGGATTTTGTGACGCACTTCCGTCATTCGTAACGACATCTCCTCATGTGACAGCTCCTTGCGAGTCCAACCGATGCCTAATCGTTTGAAATTCGGCCATCGTGTACTCATCGTTTAATTCCATAAAATCGGTCAGTTTAGTCTTAATGAACGACACATTGCAAAGTGTGACACCGTGTAATCGGCCATCCTCGTAGTTATTTGTGACGTCATTAAACGTTCAGGGCGTATTTGTGGTTTTAAATAATCACGCCTAATCTAATCGGATTGGTTGTAGCAGATGCGTTTTGATTGGTTATTACTGTTATAAAATACGGAGCTGTAGTCATGATGTGTGAACATTCAGCCTTGGCGTCATGCACAGTGTTTTATAGTGCATTACTCCTAATTTTTCTTACGTTTGTTTGTTCGCTGGATTTTCCGCCCTCACTCCTTGTTATCCCATTTTTGTGGTAAGTTGTTATATGCCAATCTTTCCTTTTTGGATCAAAATCGACATTTGGCGTCATTATAATGTTTTTGTTTTATATATTTTAAGGTAACAGGATGTTCAGCAATGTCGAAACTGACATTTTATCTGTGGGTCTCCTTATGACCGAGATATTGCAGGAGGAGGAGGAAATGGACCAAAATACACGTATGAATCCTCGGCCCAAAAGATTATGGTCACGCCAATGGCTGCTTCGAAGGGATGAGATATCCCACGTGCGTCTAGTGCATGATTTACAGGAACGCAATCCGCATGATTACCGCAACTATCTACGTATGTCGGAAGAATCTTTCTCATTAGTCCTGACGCGTATCAGCCCATACATAAAGCGCAGAGATACTTTAATGCGTAAGGCTGTTCCTGCGGAAGAAAGGTTGCTGGTGACGTTGCGCTATCTTGCCACAGGCCGTAGCCTCACTGATTTACAATATTCTGCCGGTATTTCGAGATCCCTATTAAGTTCATTAATTCCGGAGACTTGTCAGGCAATAATACATGCGTTAGCAGATTTCATGCCTTTCCCCCAGACAACTTCAGAATGGTCTGATATAGCTCATAATTTTGCGACGAGGTGGCAATTTCCCTGCTGTGGTGGTGCGATTGATGGCAAGCACATAAGAATAATTAAACCCCCAAATAGTGGTTCTTTTTTTTATAACTATAAAGGTTTCTTTAGTATAATTTTATTTGCAGTTGTTAATGCAAATTATGAATATTTAACAGTGGATGTAGGACTAAATGACCGTGTTTCCGATGGTGGCGTTTTAGAACAAACTGATTTTGGAAAGCGATTATTTAGTTCACAATTACCTTTGCCTCCAAATTCAGGAAATGAAAATAATTTAAATTTTGTTTTTTTAGGGGATGAGGCGTTTCCTCTTCAAAGCCATCTCCTGCGTCCTTATCCCCAGACTACTTTGAGTCCCGAGCGTCAAAATTTCAATTACCGTCTCTCAACGGCACGTTTGGTTGTTGAGAATACGTTTGGAATTATGGCAAGTCGGTTTCGTGTATTCTCAACACCAATAAATCTCAAACTCGAATCCATTGATAGTGTAGTTCTTGCCAGCTGTGTTCTACATAATTTTTTACGCAAAAAGGATGCAGCAGCCTACATGCCCCCAGGGTATGTAGACAACATTGGCAGTGATGATTCCGATGTTGTCCCTGGAGTTTGGCGTTTTAGTGATCCACAGTTGCCATCCCTGCCGACACCTCAATCTTTTGGTCGTGTCCGGCATGATGCCATAATCAATCGGGATCGTTTTTGTGATTATTTGAATGCGTCATAATTTTTTTTTTTTTTTATTATTATTTGACCAAAATATTTTTTTTTTTCATTTTATTTTATAATAGCAAAAGCATTACTAAACATTATAGTGTGTTAACAAAGTCGGAGACCATTACCTTTTTTGTAAAAAAATTATTATTTATTAAACAATGAACCAAACATAATTAAATGAAAACTTGAAGTAAAGTAAGAAATAACTATCAACAAACAAATTTCCTTTGTTAGAAATATATGAATACAAATATATTTATAAAATACATACATGACATGATTTCAAAGCGTTACAACTTTATTCTATGTTTGAAAAATAAAACACTGCCATCACTTCCTTTCACTACAAGCCAGGCAGGAATTTTCACTTCCGGTTTAAAAATCGCATAAACAAACATGTCTGCAAACATGCGAGCAACTGTCTGGGGAGATGCAGAAATCCATCTTCTTGTCACCGAAATGGATGAAAGAGACTATGATTGTCTACTTATAACTGAACGTCCAAGGGAGCATAAAAAAAAAGTTCTACGCAAGATTAAGAGAGCTCTTCGGAAAAAATTTGGCCTCCACCGCTCAAAAGCGCAGATCAGGAAGAAAATGGCTGATCTGAAATATCGTGGCAAGGAACGTCTAGCAGAAATTAGAGCACAAAATAACACTACTCGAGGTATATTTTATCAATACATGAGTGTTTGTTTTTTTTTTGGCTCTTTTAAAAAAAAAACATGTGTATAATATGATTCATACATGTGTTTACATAATATGCCATGTTAGTCATGTGTTTTTTGCTAAATAAAATATTTGTTTTATCTCTTTTTTGAAAGGATCATCACATGTAGCGGACCAAGGGAGCGCAATAATAAATAATCCAGGAACTTCATCAGAACCAATTCCTGTTTTGGATCAAAATGAGGTTTCAGAGCAAGGTTTGTTTTATTTTTTACTTGCCAGTTTATCATTTTTTTTTTTTAAAAAAAAAAAATAAATAAATAAACTATTATGTCACTCCCTAGATAACATTGAAGATCATCCTCCTATTGCTGCAAGACGTGTTCATGCTGTTGGTTGGACACTCAGCTCTGATTCAGATTCTGCGTCTGTGCCAGTTAGATCAGGTTATTATAGTTGTATTTTAAAGTTTTGATGATAAAATGATTTCAACTCGAAATGTATGTTTTTTTTTATTTTTTTTTTTAAATTTAATCTTTTTCTTTTTTTTCAAACCAGATGATCTACCAAAGCTTGAAGAAGTGTATCAGTCAGCATGCAGATTATCCCAGACAGCACAAGATCATGTTCAATTGTTAAAAAAATACATGGATGATAATGCATAATTTTGTTTTGTTATTTTATTTTTAAACAAAACGTTTGCAGTCACAACATGTGATGATGTTTTGACCATGTTATTTTGGTGTACATAAGGCCTAAAAATATCTGAATGGGTAGTTAAAACAATATATAATAAATATATTTAAAAAAAACATTTGGATTTTGTTTGCCTTGTACTAATTTTTTTTTTTTTTTAAAGAACAAAACATGCCAAAAAAATTTTTCTCAACCGAACATTTATTGTGAAATATATACATGAAAAATTATATGAGTCTGAAAATGCAAAAAAGTTCAAGATTGTCGACAAATATTTTCTTTGTCTTATTTTGAATGCGAATTGCGTATCTAAATAAAAAAAAAAAAAACCTAATGAAAAAAAAATTACCGACGCCTTTTGCTTTTAACTTTTTGAGGTGGTGACAATGCAACAGATTCCCCAAGGGTTGCCACATCAGCAACAACAGATGTATTTTCTGGCAAAAAATCTTCTTTTAATACTGTTGCAGATGTAAGGCGATTTTCTTGTGCCGCATGTAGGACTTGGGCGATGATTCTTTCTGCATGTAATTTTTGATTCTTTTCCAGTATTTTGCAAACATCATCCACATAATGCGCAAATCCAGATACAGGTGGACGGTCATGTTTCTCAAGTATTGACCGACAAATGGACGCCAACTCGTTTCCACGTGCCAATAAAGTTGGTCTTCTCATTCTCCTTGGTAATTGCCTTAACAAAGGTCTTGATGTGGCAGGTGTTTGTTCACACGATGTTAAAGATGGATTTTGTGAGCTATTTGGAGTTTCCTGCTCTTGAGAAGTGCTTTCAGTAGCATAATCCTACATTTGTAACAAGAAAAAAAAAAAATTAAAACCAATTAGAATGATGTGTGAACACATTAGAGAGAAGATACAACATATTTTGGAACTACAATAATGGAAAATAAAAATTCATGTAACCCTTTTGTGTTTACAATTTTTTCTGTTGGTTATTTCTGTTGGTACATAAAAAATATTTAAAAAAAACCACAAGCAGATCATACAACACCTTAAAAAACAAAAAATAAATAAATAAATAGGATCATAGTGTGTAAAGATAAATTTAGGAATAAAGGTAAATATACCAATTGTGTCGCTGACTCGCTGCCAATCGCCCCATTTTGTGACTCCTGAATGGAAAGCATACTTGTTGATGACCTTGGAATCTCTTGATCTCTTGTGAAGTCAAGTAGATCAAAATACCACAGCCGTGGGACATAAAGATCGGCAGTCGCAGCCCCTGAACGTCGTGACTCCTCGACTTTATGGAGTTCCTTTCTATATACAGTGCGTATTCCTTGTATTTTTTTCTTGATAAGATTTACATCCACAGGCTCATTAGGAAAATGGTTTTTATAGATAGTAATCAGATCCGCATAAGCTGCTTGTTTGATGCGTTTGTTACTATATTCAGGCGATTTAATTTTCCAAAGACAGGTTAATGTGCGATATTTTTCAATGAAATCACGCAAAAATAATTCGTTTTGATGAGCCGTCATCTGGGAATGAATATATGAGAACATTTTATTTGACACTGTTATAAGAAACATGTAATCTTTTTTCTTTTTAAAACAACAAAAAAGCAAAAAAAAAAAAAACAAACAAAAACATTATTATGTTTCAAAAAACATAATACACGATAAAACCTACACAAATAAAAATAAAAACATAAAAAAAAAAAAACATTGTGAACAGCTAAATGACACAATATATAAACCATACAAAAGCAAATTTAACCCACCTTTGGAAGATAGATACTCTGAATTCGTCATAAACCAGACCACAAACAAGATTGATGCTAAGGACACACGAGGCAACAAAGACAGACGCAGAAGAGAAACTATATATATGGGATGTAACCAATCAACCACATTAGCAGAACTGGATTGAGCAGGTCAGAATAATTCAGGGCGTGCAACAATCCAGACAACGTCACGGAGGGCTGTATAGTTTGCCTAATTACGCCCATACAAAAGACAGATTGACCAAAGGAAAACATGTGTGAAGCCTTTTGGACGTCCGCCATGGCCAATCAATATATCGATGAGCGTTTTGTGGTCGTTTGACAACACTCAACGTGTGACACATGGACAACTACCTATCAGCGATACAAACAAAAAAAAAGACTTTGCAAAATAAATCGCACGATGGATCGACTCGTGTAAAGCAGCCTTTAGGAGCGCCTCCTGCATTGTAAAGTGCTGTGGAATATGTTGGGGCTATAAAAATAAAGATTTATGAATTATTATTATTATTAGTGGGAGGTACTTGGCTAAGCTGACAACTACCTGGCTAGGACACAGAACCACTAACTAAACACGAGTGTTGATCAGGCACCTCCCCTAATGGAAGAGTGCCTTAAGTACCCAGTGCCATTCAACGATAGGCTGAAAGACACTTCCAAGGAATGACGTGCTGGCACCTTTAACACAAGGGCAGCAGCGCATGCCCTTGGAGCTCTCCCAGAGGACCTGTGCCCTGGGAGGGAGAAGCAGGAAGCACCCACATGGAGGACCGCAGTGACGCCTGGTAGTGTGACGCCCTGGACTAGCCAGGTAGTCACAGATAGGCCCCGCACACACCTGTCCCCTAAAAAGGTAACAGCAGCCAACAACATTAAAACCTAGTCACCTCCCTCAGTGCTTGATGAACACACCAGGGTGCGGAGCCAGGCGGTTGGCACGCCCACTGAGGAGTTCAGAGGGCCGGAGGCAGGAAACAGTTAGTTCAGTGAGAGAGTAGAGAGGAGTAGAGTGCAGCAGGCCTGTGGTGACAGGTCTGCAGCGGAAACTGACAGGTGTGCCGGTCATAACCCACACACCTTCGCTAGGAAGCAGGTGGTGGCCTTAGCCTGCATTTGCCGGGAAGACGGCCAGGTGGATCCGTAAAGGACCGGGACAGGGTAGTGGCCCGCCGGTACCGAACTGGGGAACCGACTGGAAAACGGAGCACCAGGGGGGTACTCAGACCTGGAACGAGGCCCAGAAGCCACTGGACCACGTCGAATTTACTGATTGAGGCCTGGACTTTAGGTCCATTCCCATCCCAAGTCCTGACTGAAGACAACAGCCCCAGGAGGGGGATAGAAAGCCACTGCACAGGCAGAGAGATCCCACGGGCCAGCGCCTGCGGGCAAACGGACTCCACCGACACACACATAGCCGGGAAGCGGACTTCTGTTGCTGAGGCACAGGCAGTCTACACAAACACAACACGGTGCAGGAGAAAGGCCAAGACCACCAACCCGGGTGGGGGACCAGACGCAGTCGGCTGCGGGCACAAACCACCATCAACTTTGTTTACCAGAGACTTGTGTGTGTCAATAATCGTGAGTACAACAGTGCCATCCGGCCGCGCAACGCCCAGCCACTACTCTCCCCAAACGGTTCCCGGGGCCACCACCCCTGCCCACGGAGGGGTTAACATCTTGCTGCACGACCATCTCGCCCGGGTGCCCCCATAACTGCAGTGGTGGTGTTTACACTTTCACCACGTCCCGTGGGTGGCGTCACGAACTCAAACACGGCTCCGGCCGTACACCTACCTAACCACCCCCCATCGAGATCGCCAGCAACCCCCTTGCAGAGCGACATGACCCCCGGGTCCAGAGGCGCTCGCGCCACCCACCAAACGAGCCCGGATCCGAGCGGCTCGGCTGCAGCCGAGCGCGAGGCGGTACAGTAGCGTGGTGAGAGCCAGTCGCAGCGGTGAGTAAGCACGTCTCCCTATGGGGAGAGGAGCAAAAAGTGCAGGGCGCCGGGGCTACAATATGGGATACTATATTTTGTTTCTTTTTGACCAGAGCTTTAAAAGGTAACTTATTTAATAATTTTTTCTTTATTATATGTGCTGTCATGTGCGGCTGGTTGGGGTCCAAGTCCTGAAACCTCCTTCATGAGCCGTACATACAGAGTGATGGAAGGAGCCAAAGACTTATTATTGAGCCTGTAAATTGCTCTGTGTGCACAACTTGTGTGGAGATGCACACATCAAGGCGGTGTTCTGACAAATCATTGGAGTTTCAAGAGCCAAACTTTCACCATTCAGCAGCACAAAGCAACTTCTATACCATATAAATCAAAAGTTGTTTAATGATTTTTACCTTTTAAAAGGGTCATCTGCTACTCGGACATCCCCTTCTCAATCACACTATATTTTCTCCAAGTAAAATAATAATAGCGATAATCACCTCCGGTGCATGCATAGTTCCAGTAATGTTAGCCCTAGCTCTCCCGGGGCTCTCATTACATTGTTGTCATGCAATGCCTGCTTCACTCTCCCCTCCTTCAGACAAATCAAACATCTGGAGGAAGTGATAGAGCAGCTGCAGCTCTGATTTTCTCTAATGTCAGGTACATCCAAAGGAGGGTAGAATGAAGCGACAGCTGATTGATTTCAGGTATCGCGGGAAATAATGTCATGCAAGCCCCTTGTGAGCCAGTGCCGATATTACTGGAACTGAGTTCACAGCAGTGGCAAGTATAGCTGTTATTATTTTACTTGGGGGAAACATAGTGATTAAGATGGGGTTATCCAAGTAGTGGACAACCCCTTTAAGGTTATTTAACCTTCCTTCACATTAAACTGAAGTTGTGGTATTGCAGGCATTGTTAGCATTTGTTAGATTTGAAAGCTGTAGGATGTAAATTTATACTGCAAATTTTGTGTGATCAATCCACAGCTTCTCTGCAGGAAAAATGAAATTGCAAATTCAACAGTTCTGTGGGAGAAATATTGCAGATCTGGAGCATGAATTGAAATTGTGGATTTCAAATCTGCATTTCCACTCTTGATTTTCTCTGCAGGGTGTAGTAATATGACATCGACTACGATGGTACTTCCATTTCTATAGACTTCTATGGGCAGCATGTTACATGATCCCCCAGCAAGCTGAAAGTTTGTCTTGTCTAAAATCTAGCGTTGAATAGTATTTAAGACTAAACAACCATAAATACCTAAGATACAATACCCTGCACATGAGGTAAGAGACATGGCTATATCAGGAGAACTATACTACATTTCTAATTGGAGGTATTTGCTAATTTTATTATTATGCCTACTACAAATTGGGATAGGATCTTGGAGATGGAAATAACCCTTTAACTTCATTTTCAGGTATTTTTTTCAGAATAAGCTGACATGTATGCATGGTGAATAACACCATTTCCGTACTGCACTTTTAGTACTTCTCGTTTCACCAGCTCCCCTCACTCCTTCCTTTTTATAGCTTCTCACAAGCGTAAGCATTTTCTCTGGGGGAAGAGGAATCAATCGTGGAGATTGCTGTCCATTATGTCACCACTTGTCATAAGATGAGGGGAACATAAGACCCCCAAAATGACTTTCAGAGCCCAAATTGTGTCCCCAACTCCCCATAACCCTGATCCCCTCCCACCACACTTAGGCTAAGTTCACATTTCCGCTAAAATGTATCAGTCACAATCCACTGCTCTTGTAAACAACGGAATCCGTTTAGCGGATTCCGTTGCTCCCATAGACTTGTATGAGCAGCGGATTGTGACTGATGATGCTGCGTTGCACCCTCCGCCCGACTGATCAGTCGTGGAACGACTGACCGCCGGGCGGGAGGAACGCAGCATGTAACGTTTTTTGAGCAGTGTGATCCGTCGGATTTCGCTGCGCATGCTCTCTGGCTCCCTGCACATGTCACCAGCTTTGGTTGGTTACCCGATATTTACCCTGGTTTACGGTGCAAGGAGCCAGCGCTAAGCGGTGTAGGCCCGTAACCAAGGTAAATATCGGGTAACCAAGGTAAACATCGGGTGCTTTGCTACCCGATATTTAGTCTGGTTACGTGTGCAGGGAGGCCGACACTTCCCCGCTCGGCCCCGCCCCCTCCCACACTCCGCACATATGTGTACACACACACACACACACACACACACACACCTGTCCCCAGCCATGCAGACAAGCACTGCCACTGACACCCTCGTCTGGCCACGCCCCCCGCTTGGCTCCGCCCCCTCCCGCACTCCGCATGTGTGCACGCACACACACACACACACATACACACACTCACTCACTCACACACTCACCTGTCCCCAGCCATGCAGACCGCAGCACTGCCACTGACATCCTCAGCGCCTGGCCGCGCCCCCCACTCGGCTCCGCCCCCTCCCGCATTTAGCATGTGTATACACACACACTCACACACACTCACACACTCTCACACACTCACACACACACACACACTCACCTGTCCTGCAGTCCCTGCGGCACTGACGTCCTCAGTGCCACGGCCCTGCTCGGCTCCCCCCCCCCGAACTCCGACCCCGCACACAACGGAATCCGACAAAGAATTCTGTTCTTTGTCATCCATTGTACAGCGTTGAACAGCGCATCAGTCACATGCGTCAAGCGACGCATGTGACTGATACAAAACAACGGAAATGTGAACTTAGCCTTACTGTATTTCTCTTGCTTTGGCAACACAAATTGTATTTTGGTCCTGCCAATAAAGCATATTTGAATTTGAAAAAATTTCTCTGTGAGCTTTGACTTTTTCTCCCTCCAGCTTTTCCCCCATCCCCTCTCTACAGGCTTCCATAGGTAGAAGCTGTAATCTGATCACTCACTGTAGATAGATTTGAGCAGTTTTTAAGAGTGAACAATCAGTGCTGCTAGGCTACTTTCACACTTCAGTCTTATTCCATCAGTCACAATCGGTTGCCTTGAGAAAATACGGTGTCCTGCAACATATTTTGCAGGATTCAGTTTTTTCCCCATTGACTTGAATTAACAACAGATTGCGACTGATGGCCTTGCGTTGCATCTGCCGTGCGACTGATCAGTCGTGGAATGACTGACCGCCGGGCGGAAGGAACTGACAATAACTTTGTTGGAGCATCAAAAAAACTCACTGCATAGGATTTTGTCACAATCTGTCAAGAGGTATAATGATTGTCTATGGTGCTGGATTCCGTCATTTGCTACTGAGCATGCCCAGTGTGTACACAATCACATTGGAAGGCCTCAGATAGGAATAATCTACCCACAATTTTAGCTATAACAACATTTATTCTGCCCCTTTCTCTACAAACTGTCACCGATGGCCTATGAAAACACAGTAATAGGTCACCAAAATGTCTGGCACCCCCATTGGGCTGTCCCAAATACAAACGGATCATGACGGATCCGTTGTAAAATGGACGCACAACAGATGGAACGGACACGACAGATCAGTTATTTCACAGGATTCCTATGAATGGAATCCTGTGCAATAACACGTCCATTGCATCCGTTGACAGCTACAAAACGAAGGATCAATCGTTCCGTCGCAACAACTGACCTGACGCAACAACTGAAACAACTGAAGTGTGAAAGTCGCCTTAGACAAAAAGTGACTAATAAATGGGGAATGAGGCAATTTTCTATAATAACCCCATAGCGACGGCCTAACGTCTCAAGACGTCGGAAAAACAGGGTACTTATTCTGTTCCGACGTCTTGAGACGTCAGGCCGGAAAAACCCTGTAGCGCCCCCCAGTGACGAAAAATCTCGGGGGTTTCAGCTACCGGGGGTAGCTGAGACCCCCCAGATTATGAATCAGGGTGTTTTTTATGCACCCCGTTAATGCGATCGCCGGTATACACCGTATACCGGCGACAACATAAAAAAAAAAAAAATGGCTGGTAAAATCTATTTATTTCTCATCTGACGTGATCAAACATGTCAGATGAGAAATAAATGTGAGCCCTTAGTGCCCCCAAAGCCCCCCGGTACCGGAGAAATCCATCCAACCCCCCCCCGGAAAATCCAAGATGGCGCCGACGCGCGCTGAAAACTCCCGCCGCCGCCGGCTCTGCATTCATTTCCCTCCGATCTGAAATGATCAAACATTTCAGATCGGAGGGAAATGTCCCCCTCCTGACCTCTCCTCCGGTACACCGGAGCTCTTTGGTCCCTGGAGCCCCCTCCAGTTCTTCAGAGCCCCCCTCCGGAGCGTGCAAGATGGCGCCGACGCGCGCTGAAAACTGCCGCCGCCGGCTCTGCATTCATTTCCCTCCGATCTGAAATGATCAAACATTTCAGATCGGAGGGAAATGTCCTCCCCCTGACCCCTCCTCCGGTCCACCGGAGCCCTCTGGTCACCGGAGCCCCCTCCGGGTCTCCAGAGCCACCCCCCCTCCCCCGCATTCATTCTGCTCTTTCTGCCGCATGTGACACGTCACATGCGGCAGAAAGGTGTCCCCAGGTCCCCCCAGGTCCCACTAGGTCACCCCCCATCACCCCCCCCAGCCCCCGGTCATACGTTACCTGTCTGGTGATCCGTCCCGCGATCACGCCGCCTCCTTCTTGAATGCTGACGGCGCATGCGCAGACAGCGGCTGTCAGCTGGATTCCTCCCCCGGTCCACAGTGGAGCAGCCTGTGCATCAGCGACGTCAGTCTTGCAGGGACGCTGACGTCGCTGATGCACAGGCTGCTCCACTGTGGACCGGGGGAGAGTGAGTGCAGTAATCAGCAGTCTCTCCATGTGAGGAGTGTGGTCCTCACATGGAGAGACTGCTGTTCCAGAAAATGGGGGGTACGTTCTGTGAGCGTGCCCCTCATATTCTGGAATGAGGTTACTGCAGGTCACTCTGCCCTAAGTTGGACCGGGGCAGTGTGAGTGCAGTATTCTCAGATTACTGCACCCACACTGCTCATGGAGAGCTTGCTCTTCCAGAAAATGGGGGATACGTTCCCTGAACGTGCCCCCCATATTCTAGAAGATCCAGAGTCGGCGTGGGACCTCACGGATTACAGCGGATTACAGTGACCGTAATTTCTTTATTTTCAATAAATTGGGGAAAGAGGAATGTTTCGGGGAGTTTTTTTTTCAAATAAATTTTTTTTTTGTCTTTTTTTTTTGTCTATTACTTGACTGGGTTAGTGATGTCGGGTATCTGTTTAGATGCCGTGACATCACTAACCCCAGGGCTTGATGCCAGGTGACATTACAGCTGGTATCAACCCCATATATTACCCCGTCTGCCACCGCACCAGGGCGCGGGATGAGCTGGGGCGAAGCGCCAGGATTGGCGCATGTAATGGATGCGCCACTTCTGGGGCGGCTGCGGCCTGCTATTTTTAGGCTGGGAAGAGTCCAATAACCATGGCTCTTCCCACCCTGAGAATACCAGACCCCAGCTGTCCGCTTCACCTTGGCTGGTGATCTAATTTGGGGGGGACCCCACGTTTTTTTTTTTTTTAAAAAAACGCCTGGGGAGCCCTCCAAATTGATCACCAGCCAAGGTGAAGCTGTCAGCTGTGGTTTGCTTTACCCTAGCTGGCTATCAAAAATGGGGGGGACCCCACGTCGTTTATTTTAATTATTATTTTTTTGGGGGGCTAAATACAAGGCTAGGCACCCTTTAGTGCCACATGAAAGGCACTAAAGAGCGCCAGCTTAGAATATGCAGGGGGTGGGACGTTATATATGTTTGACATGTATCCATTCATCCATTGTAGCATTTTAGGCTGTGCGCCCACAATCGGGATTTGCAGCGTTTTGGGCGCAGAGTGTTTTCCCTGTGTCCATAACGCTGCATTGTGCAGTAGAAGCACAGTGGAAGGATTTTTAGAAATCCCATGCCCAATGTGCTTGCCCAATGTGCTTCTTTTCTCCGCCACATAAACTGACCTGTGGCGCAGCTTCCCGAGCCTCAGCATGTCAATTTATGCTGCGGAGATGAGTGTTCTCTGCAGGTAGCATAGAGCTCCACAGCGGCCTGAACCCAAATCGTGGGCATGGGCAGCTGCGTTCTCCCGTGGACAACACTCACATCTCTGCAGGAGGCTGACACTGTGTACTAGACGCCGTGTCGCTGGCTCATGGCCACATAGCCTAAAAGTGAGACATTGGTTGCTACAGCAACATTTTTGTGAAGTACCTGTGGATTCAAAATGCTTATTATACTCCTGAATAAAATCCAGTTTCCAAAATGGGGTCACTTGTGGGGGTTTCTAATGTATAGGTACCCAAGGGGCCCTGCAAATGTGACATGGTGCCCGCAATTTATTTCAACTTTTCCAGAATTCAAATGGTGCTGCTTCCATTCCAAGCCCTCCCATTTATCCAAACAGAGGTTTTTGGCCACATGTCGGGTATCCCTGTGCTCATAAGACATTGGATAACAACCTGTTGGGTCCACGGTTTGTTGTTGTCTCTTGAAAAAGTGAGAAATTTGATGCTGAAGCAACATTTTTGTGAAAAAAATGAAAATTTTCAATATGGCAACCTAAGCTTATCAAATTCTGTGAAGTATTCGTGGATTCATACTGCTCACTATACACCTAGATAAAAGCCTTGAGGTGTCTTGTTTCCAGAATGGAGTCACTTGTGGGGGACCTCCACTGTTTAGGCACCTCAGGGGCTCTCCAAATGCAACCTGGCGTCCGCTATTGATTCCAGCCAATTTTGCAGTCAAATGGCACTCCTTCCCTTCCGAGCCCTGCCATGCGCCCAAACAGTTGATTTCCACCACATATAAGGTATCGCCAAACTCAGGAGAAATTGCACAATAAATGTTATGCTGAATTTTTTCCTTTTACTCTTGTAAAAAAAAAAGCTACCTGGTTGAAATAACAATTTTGTGGTAAAATTTTTTTTTTTTTTTTTCATGGCTCAACGTTATAAAATTCTGTGAAGCACCTGGTGGTTCAGAGTACTCACCAAACATCTAGATAAATTCCTTGAGGGGCCTAGTTTCCAAAATGGGGTCACTTGTGTGGGGTTTCTGCTGTTTAGGTACCTTAGGGGTCCTCCAAATGTGACATGGTGCCCGCAATCTTTTTCAGCCAAATTTCCTTTCCAAAATTCAAATATTGCTCCTTTCGTTCCAAGCCCTCCCATTTGTCCAAACAAAGGTTTCAGACCACATGTGAGGTATCACCGCGCTCATAAAAAAGTGGTTAACAAACCTTGAGGTCAAATTTTTGGAATTACCTCTTGAAAAAGTGAGAAAATTGATGCTAAAGCAACATTTTTGAGAAAATTATTAAAATTTTCAATATGACAACGTAACGTTAACAAAATCTGTGAAGTACCTGTGGATCTAAAATGCTCACTATACCCCTAGATAAAAGCCTTGAGGGGTCTAGTTTCCAAAATGGTGTCACTTGTGAGGGGTTTCTTCTGTTTAGGTACCTTAGCGGACCTGTAAATGCAACATGGTGCTCGCAATCTATTTCAGCCAAATTTGCTTTCCAAAATTCAAATATTGCTCCTTCTGTTCCGAGCCCTCCCATTTGTCCAAACAGAGGTTTCTGACCACATGTGGGGTATCGGCGCACTCATAAGAAAGTGGGGAACAAGTTTTGGGGTCCATTTTGTTGTGTTAGGTCTTCTAAAAGTGAATAAATTTGGGTTAGAGCAACATTTTTAGGTAAAATTTAATTTTTGCTTTTTTTCATTCCACATTGCTTTTGTTCATGTGAAGCACCTGAAGGGTTAATAAACTTCTTGAATGTGGTTTTGAGTACTTTGGGGGGTGCAGTTTTTATAATGGTGTCACTTTTGGGTATTTTCTGTCATCTAGGCCTATTGAAGTCACTTCAAATGTGATGTGGTCCCTAAAAAAATGGTTTTGTAAATTTTGATGTAAAAATGAGAAATCGCTGATAAACTTTGAACCCCTCTAACTTCCTAACAAAAAAAAATTTTGTTTCCAAAATTGTGCTGATGTAAAGTAGACATGTGGGAAATGTTATTTATTAACTATTTTGTGTCACAGAAATATCTGGTTTAACGGTATAAAAATTCAAAAGTTGAAAATTGCTAAATTTTCAAAATTTTTGCCAATATTCAATTTTTTTCTTCAATAAACGCAAAAAATATTGTCCTAAATTTGGTACTAACATGAAGTCCAATATGTGACGAAAAAACAATCTCAGAATCACCGGGATCCGTTGAAGCGTTCCAGAGTTATAACCTCATGAAGTGACACTGGTCAGAATTGCAAAATTTGGTCTGGTCATTAAGGTGAAAATTAGCTCCGTCACTAAGGGGTTAAGAGATAACAAAATATTTTCCTTGTACTGTTGATTAATGAAAAAAAGTGTACCGTATTTTTCGGACTATAAGACGCACTTTTTTCCCCCAAATGTTGGGGGAAAGTGGGGGGTGTGTCTTATAGTCTGAATGTAGGGCATGGCTGCGGGGAATGAGGGTGCTGCGGTGGCGCGGGTCATCGGGGGCACGAGCAGGCTGTAGCAGCGCCTGACGTGACCACGTGGGCCCGCTCATTTAGTATGCACGCCCATCATACCGCTCATCATCTCTCAGCGCTGAAGCCGGCGCTGACAGGTGGGCGGGATGATAGGCGGGGGATAAACAGCCGGCCCGCATGATCACCCCTGGCAACTACGGCCTGGAGTGATCATGTGCGGCTGTATTCACTGCTCCCCGTGCATCATCATCAGCATGGGGAGCAGTGAATCAGTGTACAGTACTCACCATTCCCCTGCAGCATCACTCGTCCTCCCGTCTGTGTCAGCGGCAGCGACGCTGAGTGGAGCCGTCCCTGTTACCCTGCTGCATCGCGATCATCTCCTGTGTACTGTGTGCGCGCATAGTAAACAGCCGGCCGCATGATCACCCCTGGCAACTACAGCCTGGAGTGATCAAGTGTGGCTGTATTCATTGCTCCCCGCGCATCATCATCAGCGCGGGGTACAGTGAAGCAGTATACTCACCGGCCACGATCCCTGCAGCATCGCTCGTCCTCCTGTCTGTGCCGGCTGCGGCTGTGTGTGGTGACTAGAGGTGCGCACAGTGATTACGTCATCACTGTGCGCATTTGTCCACACGCAGCAGCGTCCGACACAGACAGGAGGACATCGCGATGCTGCAGGGATCGTGGCCGGCCCCACTCAGCGGTGCTGCTGCTGGTACAGACCGGAGGAGGAGCGATGCTGCAGGGAGTGAGGAAAGGTGAGTATAAATATTTATTTTTTGTGTGCCACAGGATGCAGGCCATATACCAAGATGGGGATATATAGCAGGAAGCGGGTATATAGTAGGATGGGGGTATATAGCAGGATGGGGGTATATTGTAGGATGAGGGTATATTGCAGGATGGGGGTATATTGCAGGATGGGGGTATATAGCAGGATGGGGGTATATAGCAGAATGGGGGTATATAGCAGGATGGGGGTATATAGCAGGATGGGGTATATAGCAGAATGGGGGTATATAGCAGAATGGAGGTATATAGCAGGATGGGGGTATATAGCAAAATGGGGGTATATAGCAGAATCGGGGTATTTAGCAGGATGGCGGTATATAGCAGGATAGGGGTATATAGCAGGATGGGGGTATATAGTAGGATGGTGGTATATAGCAGGATGCGGCCATACACCAGGATGGGGTATATTATGAGCAGGATGAGATCATATAGCAGGATGGGGGTATATAGCAGGATGCGGGTATATAGCAGGATGGGGTTTTTTTAGCAGGATGGGGGTATATAGCAGGATGCAGCCATACACCAGGATGGGGTATCTTATGAGCAGGATGAGGGCATATAGCAGGATGGGGGTATATAGCAGGATGCGGCCATACGCCAGGATGGGGTATATAGCAGGATGCGGCCATACGCTAGGATGGGATATATAGCAGGATGCGGCCATATGCCAGGATGACAGTATATAGCAGGATGGGGGCTATACGAGGATGAGGGACATACATATATATATATATACAAGGATGGGGATCATATACAATTCAGGAGGATCATTACCAGGATGGGGTACCTTAGTAGAGAATTTGGGGACATTACCCACAGTGTGAGCAGCAGATCCTCGCCCCATAAGTGTGTCATGACCACATTTTTTGCTTAAAATTTTATTTTCCTATTTTCCTTCTCTAAAACCAGGGTGCGTCTTATGGTCCGGTGCGTCTTATAGTCCGAAAAATACGGTAATTACTATTAAAGTACTGTAATTTGCTTTCAAGAGACTAGTAAATAAATATTACATCAGAGTGATTCATAAGGCATATAGATAGAGCATGGATGAATTGATAAAATTGCACACACTTTCCAGAGACAATTTCCAATTTGAAGAATTAAATATTTATATTAAGTATATTATATTTATATTAAGTATATTGGAAATACAGAAATTGCTGGATTATTAAAATGATATATGTTTCGTAGATCTCTATTAATAATTGTGACTAGGTAATATGGAAGCTCAGTTTACATAATTTTCCAATAACTTCTGCTGCAGCAGAAAAATGACTATTTTATTCAGATAGTGTGGCAGCGTCTGAGCTTTGATCATTCAGGAGCTTAGCCTTTAGCAGGAGCTCAGCACATCAGATCATAGAAAATCGCCTAGACCAAAGAGAACAGATCAACTATTTGATTGTGTTACATTCTTATAACCAGTAGATATATGATCTGGATAATCTCGCATGAATATGCTAAAATAGATGGAAATATATCACCGTATGACATAACAGGCTTTACCTGCTGGAATACTGACTTGTTCTGTTGGTTCATCATTGCCTACTCTCATAGGAGAGACTGATGCAATACAGAGTCCTAAACAATTTGCAGTCTCTTGTACTCACTGGATGCTATGGACTCAAAATTTATGATAGAGTTAGAAGTTCATATGTTCTGTATAGATTGAGGCAAACCCTCAAATTTATTGAATCTAGTAACAACAAAGAATCCCATTTTAACAGTGGTGGCAGTGATATGTACGCCATATGCCAGGAGTGGGCAATTAATTTTCCCAAGGTTCCACTTGAGAGACCGTTACTGGTGTGGAGGGAAAAACCAATAGACTGAAATTAATTTTGCTCAATATTAATATTTACATATTAATTATAATTATCATTTTATAGTAATATGAATTCTGTCACTGAATATAGAGCAGAATTAAGTATGTTGATATCCCCTATATACAGTATGAGACCCCACACAGCCATCTACATACAGTATGAGCCTCCACATAATTCCCTACATACAGTATAAGCCCCTTACATAACCTCCGTATATACCGTATGAGCCCACACACAGACCCAAATTTAGAGTTTGAGTCCCCCCACATAGCCCTTCTATATAAAGTGTAAGCCTCAATTTAGCCCCTTTGTATACAATGTGAGCCCACACAGCCTCTGTATATACATTATGAGCCCCCACATAGCATCCTAAATACAGCGCAAGATCATACATACCCTCCTAACTACAGCATAAGCCCCCACATAGCCTCATAAATACACTGTGTGCAGAATTATTAGGCAAATGAGTATTTTGATCACATGATACTTTTTATACATGTTGTCCTACTCCAAGCTGTATAGGCTTGAGAGCCAACTACCAATTAAGTAAGTCAGGTGATGTGCATCTCTGTAATGAGGAGTCTGGTGTAATGACAGCAACACCCTATATAAGGTGTGCTTAATTATTAGGCAAATCTTTTTCCTTGGCAAAGTGGGTCAGAAGAAAGATTTGACGGGCTCTGAAAAGTCCAAAATTGTGAGATGTCTTGCAGAGAAATGCATCAGTCTTGAAATTACCAAACATTCGAAGCGTGATCACTGAACAATCAAGCGTTTCATGGCAAATAGCCAACAGGGTCGCTAGCAGCGTGTTGGGCAAAAAAGGCGCAAAATAACTGCCCATGAAATGGGAAAAATCAGGCGTGAAGCTGCCAAGATGCCATTTGCCACCAGTTTGGCCATATTTCAGAGCTGCAACATTACTGGAGTATCAAAAAGCACAAGGTATGCCATACTCAGGGACATAGCCAAGGGAAGGAAGGCTGAAAAACGACCACCTTTGAACAAGAAACATAAGATAAAACGTCAAGACTGGGGCAAGAAATATCTTAAGACTGATTTTTCAAAGGTTTTATGGACTGATGAAATGAGAGTGACTCTTGATGGGCCCGATGGATTGGCCAGAGGCTGGATCAGTAAAGGGCAGAGAGCTTCACTCCGACTCAGACGCCAGCAAGGTGGAGGTGGGGTACTGGTATAGGCTGGTATCATCAAAGATGAACTTGTGGGACCTTTTCGGGTTGAGGATGGAGTGAAGCTCAACTCCCAGACCTACTGCCAGTTTCTGGAAGACAACTTCTTGAAGTAGTGGTACAGGAAGAAGTCAGTATCGTTCAAGAAAAACATGATTTTCATGCAGAACAATGCTCCATCACATGCATCAAACTACTCCACAGCGTGGCTGGCCAGTAAAGGTCTAAAAGATGAAAAAATAATGACATGGCCCCCTTGTTCACCTGATCTGAAACCCATAGAGAACCTGTGGTCTCTCATAAAATGTGAGATCTACAGGGAGGGAAAACAGTACACCTCTCAGAACAGTGTCTGGGAGGCTGTGGTGGCTGCTGCATGCAATGTTGATCGTAAACAGATCAAGCAACTGACAGAATCTATGGATGGTAGGCTGTTTAGTGTCATCATAAAGAAAGGTGGCTATATTGGTCACTAATTTTTTTAGGTTTTGTTTTTGCATGTCAGAAATGTTTATTTCTAAATTTTGTGCAGTTGTATTTGTTTAACTGGTGAAAATAAACAAGTGAGATGGGAATATATTTGGTTTTTTATTAAGTTGCCTAATAATTCTGCACAGTAATAGTTACCTGCACAAACAGGTATCCTCCTAAGATAGCCAAATCTTAAAAAAAAAAACACTCCAACTTCCAAAAATATTAAGCTTTGATATTTATGAGTCTTTTGGGTTGATTGAGAACATAGTTGTTGATCAATAGTAAAACAAATCCTCTAAAATACAACTTGGCTAATAATTCTGCACATGGTGTACAGCACGAGTCCTCATATTGCCTCCTACAGGCTCGGACTGGCCCACAGGAGAGCATAGGGAATCCCCTGGTGGGCCCCTGTGATAGTTAGTTAAACCTCAATATAAGCAGTATTTGATGCCATTAAATTATTCAATATGTATAGAAAAACAGAACATCTCATCATTCACTCAACAAACCAGTTAGCTGAACAGTGGGGCCGCAGAGTCAAAGTGACTGGTGGGCCCTTTGCAGCTTAGTCTGACACTGGCCTCCTATATACATTATGAACCCCACAAAGCCTCCTAAATATGGCATGCGCCCTCACATTGCCTCCTATATACATTATAAGCCCCACATAGCCTTCCATATACATTAAAAGCTGCAGACAGCCTCCTACATACATTGCTTTACCCGTTTTGCTGTGTGACAGGAGACATTCTCCTGCATGGAAATTGCTGGCTCATTGAGTGATGAATACAAGTAAGGGAACTACGTGTTGTTGAAGAAGGTTCTGATACACATTTGCATTCTCTCTGCCATGTAACTGTATGAGAGATCCAACTCCTGCTGCAGTAAACATTCCCCAAACCATGGCACTTCCTTCACCACCTTTCACTGACTTCTTAACACACTTTGGGTTCAGTCTTTCCCTAGTTTGTCGACGAACATAATGTTTCCCATCAGACCCAAATAAATTAAACTTGCTTTAATCACTAAAATGAACTGTGGGCCACTTCTCCACTGTCCACACAACTTGTTCCTCACCAAAGGTGAGTATCCTTTTTGATTCTTTATGCTAATGAGAAAGCAGAGAGCAGAGTGGGCTTTCAGTCCAAATGCTCTTAAACATTGTGACACTGTATGATGAGACAGATCCTTACCCTGTTCAGTGCTGAACTGGCGAGCAATTTTAGCTGCAGAGTTCAAATGATTACCCATGGAGATTCTCCACATTATCCTGTCCTCTCTTGTATTTGTCTTTCAAGGGCGACTAGCCTTCTTGGGGGACTTGAAAGACTTTGTGATGTTGTAAAGATGCAATATTCTCGAAATCACAGACTTGGAACAACTAACTTCTCTTGTTATGGCTGATAGGGTCACCCCTTTGGCTTTCATCTGGACAACCTGCTGCCGGAGGGTTTCAATAATTTTGGAACAGCACACCGTTCTTGCAAAGTCAGTGGAAACTGGAAAGTTAGGCTGACAGTTTAATAGGGTTTTTCAGATAACACTATGTAACATGATGTTTGTTCCCAGGGAATAAATGTCATTTCTTAATTGGTTATATTAAAAAAACATGGAAAAAATGTATTAGCCTGTGAAAACTTTGATTTTGCGGTCAACACACTGCAAAATTGAAATTGGAATACCATCTTAAGGAAAATTGCAAATGTTTAAGTTTAAGTTCATAATGAAAACCTAATACAATATCATTAGCATATTTGAATTAAAATGCTACAAATTGATGAAAAGGAACCTAGAAATGTTTAATTTTGTGAGGGTATGTCATATCACTTTTATGCATTTATCCCCAAATGTAGTTCCCCATCAGGTTTTCCTTGTAGTTTCCCTGGCATCCTATATTTTGAAATATGCTATCTTGATGAAAGCGGTCTCCTTGCTCCTCGGAATCCATCTTCTGTTTGAGTCTATCAAGATGGGCATCAAGGATATGGACTTTGAGACCTCATGCAGCCCATTTTGCAACAGCTTTTCACCAGTCTCAACCAATGCAACAAACCTAGTTTTCAGCTTCATGATTTCCAAAGGAATCCTGTAACTACATTAACAAAACTAATCCATGCTTCTTTCTCTTTTCTTTTCAGGTGTTTGAGAAACTGTTGACACTCCATAACCTTCTTGATTTGAGGGCTAACATAAAACGCCAGCTTTAACTTTTGCTTCTGAAAGCTTTTGGAAGAGATCTTGTAGATACTTGAATGGCACTGATTACTTGTCAAAAGCTGTGACAAATTCATTCATGAGGCCTAGTTTGGTGGGGAAAGGTGGCATTAGTACCTTTCAAGGGTCTACAAGTGGCTCCCATTTAATGTTGCTGTTCCCCACAGAAACTCAGTACATTCAGGCCAATATTGTCTATTGTAGCGTCGCTACTATCCCAAAGGCAAACAAAGCATGGAAGTTTAGTATAGCCTCCTTAAAGACCCATCAAGAATGCAACTATTTTCAAATCTCAAATGACTTCCTAACCATATTCCTCATATTTCTTCGCATTCAACAGTCTCTTCACATTTTCATAGTCTTCTTTAAACTTTGCCTAAGGGGCAAAAGGAAGAGAAGGATACTGGTTACCATTATGGAGTAATACTTATATGTATCAATAGCTTTGAATGATGTAAAATCTTGAATCCTGTAGTCCTAAACATCTTTCATACTTTGGTTACCATGAAAGGAGAATACAAATCTTATCAGACTAATGAAACAACAGTAATGTTTAGTTCACATGAACAATGACATTCGAATATAGTGAGTTTACTATTGGACTACATTGGTATCCTAAAATCATTGTGGCAGCCACAAAGCGAAGTTTCAGGGTTAGGCTGGTTTCACATCAGCTTTTTTTTGCCTAATGGCACAAAAACGCAAACCGCATGTGACCAGATCCTGCCCTGATTACAATGCATCTTCAATGGAATCGCAGTAAGATGCGGTTGCATGCGGTTGGGTGCAGCACATACCAGATCTGTTGTTTAGCGGTTTTTTTTTTACCTAGGTCCCAAAATGCAACATGTTGCGTTTTTGACCTTGGTCAAAAAACTGCATCTGAACGGATCATGCAGCTTGCGGCTGGAGCTGTAATGTATGTGAATGGGTGCCGGATCCCGCTTTTCAAATGCGGTTGCATCTATAATGAACGGATCCAGTTTGCCATACAAAGCATGTTCTGAAGCTGACTGGCGTGAACAGAGTCTCAGGTGATCGCTCATAAAAGCCAGCCGCCAGCTGATCGCTCATAAAAGCCGGCTGCCAGCTGATCAGCCAGTGGCCGGTTTTTATTAGCAATCAGCTGATCAGCCGGCAGCCGGCTTTTATGAGCGACGACCTGATCAGCCGGCTTTTATGAGCGATCAGCTGATCAGCTGGCAGCTGGATTTTATGAGCGATCAGCTGATCAGCCGGCGACCGGCTTTTATGAGCAATCAGTTGATCAGCCGGTGGCCGGCTTTTATGAGCGATCAGCTGATCAGCCGGCGCCCGGCTTTTAAGAGCGATCAGCTGATCTCTCTCTTCTCTATAGCTCTATCTCTCTCAAAACAAGGATCGTGGAGCTGTGAGAGGGGGTAATAAACATGGAGTCTCTAAGTGTGTCTGTGTATTTATTTCTAATAAAGTATTTTTTCTGTGTGTGTTGTCTTTTTTTTAACCCTTTATTGGAGATTTTTAATGGCTGGGTCAAACTTGGTCTGACATTAAAAATCTCTAGCTTAATATCAGCCGGTAAAACAAAGCTGGTATTAACCCCTTATTACCCAGCGTACCACCCAGCACCAGGGCCACTGGCAGAGTTGGTACAGCGCCAGTAGATGGCGCTTCTATGAACACGCCATTTTCTGGGGTGGTTGCGGACTGCAATTCGCAGCAGGGGGCTCAGAGAGCTTGGGTCACCCTGCGCTGCAGATTCCAATCCCCAGCTGCCTAGTTGTACCTGGCTGGACACAAAAATTGGACGAAGCCCACGTCGTTTTTTTTTTATTATTTCATGAAGTAATTAAAAAAAAGGGCTTCCCTATATTTTTGGTTCCCAGCCGGGTACAAATAGGCAGCTGGAGGTTGGGGACAGCCCGTACCTGCCTGCTGTACCTGGCTAGCATACAAAAATATAGCGAAGCCCACATAATTTTTTTAGTTAGGGTTGTGTGTTTGGGGTTTTTGTTTTTTTTATTATTTAATGAATTTATTAAAAAAAAAATATCGTAATGGGCTTCGCCCATCGAGCATTTTACTGCTCTCTCATCCCTACTCCTGACCACACAGCCAGCAGAACAAGTAATGAGATCTATGAGGTCAGGAGTTCAGATCAGCTGACTCAAGTGGCGGCCGAACTCAGGTGACCTCACAGCCTGGATGCAGCGGTACACAGAACAAGTATTGGCCGACGCTGGAGTCAGCTGATCTGAAATCAGGTGAACTCCTGACCACACAGCCCACACAGCTGTCACATCAGGAGTTCAGCTGACTACCGATCAGCCGACTCCAGTGCCTGCCGATAAATTATGTGTCCTGCTGCATCCAGGATCCGATAAATAACAATTGCAGTTGCATGTGTTGGACATTCCATCTGCATTATCCGGTGATAAGCGCTGTGTGTTTTTTTGCCGTTAGGCAAAAAAACACTGATGTGAAACCAGCCTTACATCAACTTTTTCCAATATAAGTAATGCACAATTAAACAGGAAATAACACTTTTAACCCAGGAACAGAATTTTATTTTTAACACCAATAACTTGCAGGTATCTGAAAGTGGTTTGATCAGTGTTCTTTTTTATTTATCTAGTTTTCATTTTTACTATGTGCTTAAAAATAAATTCAGTTTATGAAATAAGCTTAAAATACTGCTAGTTTATTCATGTTAGGATATAATCACATAAGACTACACAATGACCTTACATTTAGGAAATTGAGTGTTGGTCTCTAATTTTGATCTCCACTGTACATTATATCCTCCTATATACATTATAATCCCCCACAGAGCCTTAGACAGCATGAGCTCACACATAGCCACCTAGATATTGGATGATCCTCACACAGCCTCGTATATACATGAAAAGCCCTGCATAGCCTCCTATATACATTATGAGCGCAACATAGCCTCCTATATACACTATGAGCCCCAAATAGCCTCCTATATACATTAACCGCCCCTCATAGCCTGCTAAATACAGCATAAGCCCCACATAGCTCCCTATATTCATTACGAGCCCACATAGCCTCCTAAATACAGTACTGTCTACATAGCCTTCTATATACACATTATGAGCCCCATATAGCCTCTTATATGCTCCTATATACACTCATCCTTTAAGCCAGGGGTGGACATACCGCGAGTAAAGCTGCATTGAGGCCCAGAGTGGGATGGGGGCCCCTGAGGAACTATCAAAACAGTATGGTCAATCACAGAGCTGGCAGTAGCATCAGTTCTAACAGGAGAAGTAAGGGCAGGGCTGGCATCAGCAACCGGCGCACCTGGGCAAGTGGTGGGACCCTGGACCGCTGAGGGGGCCCACTGGCAGATGGCAGGGTGGCGTACCGCCAATGGTGGCAGGCCACGCGGCGGCTTTGGAGCCGAGTCAGTGAGGCCTGGTGCCAGAGCTGCACCCCCCCTCCCTCTGGCACCCCACCCCTCCTGTGGGTCCCCCCGATGATGATCACACTTTCAATTCTATTGGAATCACAGATGCTGATACAATTGAAAGCAAAGATGACAGAGGGAGCAGCGCGCTCTCTCTCATCATTCTCCTGCTGTGTCTGTCTGCACTCTGCCTCTGATAGCTCAGTACAGTAGAGCGCGATGACGTCATTATTGTGCTGAATTGTCAAAGCGGCACAGTTGACACACTGAGGAGACCGGAGCAGCTGGGGAACGAGAAGTGAGTATGTAATCACAGTGGCCAGAAGACTATGAGACTGCATTAAACAATATGGGGACTGCATAATGCTGCTACATGGGGACTGCATAACGCTGTTACATGGGAGCTGCATAATGCTGTTACACGGGGGCTGCATAATGCTATTACACGGGGGCTGCATAATGCTGTTACACGGGGGCTGCATAATGCTGCTACATGGGGACTGCATAACGCTGATACATGGGGGCTGCATAATACTGCTACATGGGGGCTGCATAATGCTGCTCCATAAAAGCTGGATAATGCTGCTCCATGGGGGCTGCATAATGCTGGTGCATGGGGGCTGCATAATGCTGCTGCATGGGTGCTGCATAATACTGCTGCATGAGGGCTGCATAATGCTATCGCATGGGGGCTGCATAATGCTGCTACATGGGGACTGCATAACGCTGCTACATGGGGCTGCATAATGCTGCTACATGGGGGCTGCATAATGCTGCTACATGGGGGCTGCATAATGCTGCTCCATAAAAGCTGCATAATGCTGCTCTATGGGGGCTGCATAATGCTGCTACATGGGGGCTGCATAATGCTGCTACATGGGGGCTGCATAATGCTGCTCCATAAAAGCTGCATAATGCTGCTCCATGGGGACTGCATAATGCTGCTACATGGGGGCTGCATAATGCTGCTGCATGGGGGCTGCATAATGATGCTGCATGGGTGCTGCATAATGCTGCTGCATGGGGGCTGCATAATGCTATCGCATGGGCGCTGCATAATGCTGCTCCATGGGGGCTGCATAATACTATATGGAGGAATATGAGGCTGCATTATATTATGTGGAGCAATCTGGGTGCATTATATTTTTTTATCAACTTTTTATTTATGATTTTTTTTTTCCCAATATTTTACAACCATAAATCAATTACAGAAATAAAAGGAACATTCCACAGGTATACATACAAATACATTGAATATAAGCATATACGAAACCCATACCCTCAGAGCTGTGCCCCCCTGTTGTGAATGTCATCCGAGGGGATGATGGTTTGGAGCTCCCTCTGGTGGTCAGGACTGGGGGTGAAGCTGACTGATTCAACAGGTGTGGCAGTTAATTGGGAGTTTGGGAAGCCTAATTGCAGATCAGCCTGGGCTATATAGTAGAGCAGTGTCTGCTGGCTGGGGCCGGTGATAGATGTATTTCCTCAGTCTCTGACTTGGCTTGGAGTTTGTCCTTCCATTTATCCTGTGCCTGTACTATTCCAGATAAGTTACAAGTTCTTTGCTTTATTGCCTGATCCACACCTAAGGGTACGCTCACACGAGCGTGAAAATCGGACGAGTGCAATGCGAGAAAGTCTTGCATTGCACTCTGAGCAATGTTAGGCAATGAGGGAGAGCAGTTGGGCAGCATTTATCGCATCCAGATTCTGGATGCGAGAAAAGCGGCAGCATGCTGCGATTTTCTGCTACAGCCGTATCTCTCGTACCCATTCAAGTGAATGGATGCGAGAGATACATTGGACTGCACTCGGATGTTATCCCAGTGCAGTGCGATATACGCACAGGCTGACAATGGAGGAGATGGGAGGATTAAACTCTCCCTCTCCTCCACAGCACCTGCACTCAGCTTCACAGCTGTGACCCGATCGCAAGATCGAGTTACAGTCGCATGACACTCGGCTCATGCTCACAGCAGAGCCTGAGCCGGGGTCATTAGCATATCGCATCTGATGCTCTTGCATCGGATGCTATACGCTCGTGTGAGTCCACCCTAAGGGTGGTTGTGTTTCTTTCATTTTACTTAAAGTCTGTTTTCTGGCAGGAGAGGAATTGTCTTTCTGTTTTGATGAGCATGGGGGTTCCCCTTCTGCAGGCCCCACTGCAAGAAAAGGGAGATTTTCCCTGTTCTATTTGATTATTTGCACTTTTGTATTTCTTGTGGGGTTTTTTTGGTATTTTGTTTCGCCCATTATTTATAAGAGTACCTGATATAGTGGGGGAGAGATTGGTAATTTTTGCAGGGTTTTTTGCTGGCTGCAATCAGTTATCTGTCTTGTCCTATCTAGGAAGTCCGGCCTCGCCTTTGCTAATCTATATTTCCTATCTGTGTATTGTGTTTTCTTAGATCACCGTTGGCTTTATATGTTGGGGGCTTGCTATTACTTTGGGGACTACTCTGAGGCAAGATAGGTTTCCTCATTTCTATCTGTGAGGTATAGTAAGTTTCTCCAGCTGTGACGAGTCGTCTAGGTGTATTTAGGTTCAAAATACAAAAAGAGGGACAATTTGAACTCTGATAATGCTAAAGTATGGAAACCATGAATGTGTGAACATGGACCTGCATTACTGCTAAGGAAAATCTAAGAAAAATTAAATATTTAGCATATATAAATGGCCATTTGTATATCTGCCCACTTGCCCCTTCACAGCATATCTCGTAATGTTCACACATTTATGGTTTCCATACTTTAGCATTATCGGAGTGCAAACTGTCCCTTTTTTTGTATTTTATGTCATGTTCAGTTATGCACCTGTTCACACCTCAGTTTGTTGAGTGCCGTCAGTCTTTTTGTCTATATTAATAGGTGTATTTAGGAATGCTCCACGGCTACTTCTAGTGTGGTCTGACAGATAGGGGATTGCGGTCAGCTCAGGTTCAAGCTACTCTTGTGTTTTTCTGCTGATGGGATCTTTGTTATCGTCCACGGTGACCAGATCATAACACCCCCCTGGAGCTGTATGAGCTGTATGCTCTTCCATTACTGTATGCCCCCCTTCTCAGTAATGTGTATGTGTGGCGCCCCTGAGGCTTCAGTCACCACAGAGTATTGCACCCAACAATGGGTGTAATGCTAAACCTGGATCCTGAGGTCAGTCCCGGTTTAATCACTTTACACACTCAAATACACACCAGGTTGCCCTGTTCCCATTGGGGACTGGGCTAGCGTCGGGTAATAAAGGAGTCACCGACAGAGTGGCATTTATAGGATGCCCTCAACATAGGCCCCAGTCCCACTAGCTTAGGACCTGGGAGGGAGGAGGTGCAGCCTGTGGGGGGAGTCAGGAGCCAACACAACAGTTAGAGAGTTCTCCAGCAGGAGAGCAACGGAGCAGACGTGTCTCACAGGTGCTCCGGTGGGAAGGAGGAAAGTTGACACGGTTGTCGTGGGGAGAGTGAATCTGCTCCCCTCGGAACTGACGCCACGCAGGGCATCGGTACCCTAGGGAAGATCATACTTCACGTTGGTTTTCCAGAATCTACCTGGACGGGGAAAGTTTCAAGCTTCTCTGACCACAGAGCGCCTGACAGCACAGTGCCAGAGAGGATCCGGTGCCTCGCTTCAAGCCAGGCCCCACATCGGAACTGTGGCACCTGCATATAGGGGCAAGAGTACATCTCGTGAAACCCAGGGTCCCCTCATAGCTTCAAGCCAGGGGATCCACATACAGGCATTACAAGCAGGGCTGTGTAGTCGGTAAGCCAAACCTTCGACTCCGACGCCTCAATTTCCCTTGCTCCGATTCCGACTCCTCAATTTCCCTTGCTCCGACTCCGACATATATTGCTTATAGTTAAGTGAAAAATTATTGTAGTACAATGTGAACATCAGACATTTAATCATTTTTATGATACAATAATCAAGATATGTAGATAGAACATAAATATATTTTATTGGAATACAACTTTAGAACACAAAACTTATTTATTACAGTTTTTTGTGTTCTAAAGTTGTATTCCAATAAATATATTTTATGTTCTATCTACATATCTTGATTATTGTATCATAAAAATGATTAAATTTCTGATGTTAACATTGTACTACAATACATTTTTCACTTAAATATAAGCAATATACTAAATGTTATTATTTAGTATGTTTTTGTTGAAAACTGTTTTTTGCCACTTACATAGTGTATTACATAGTGTTATAGATAACACTATGTAATACACTATGTAAGTAGCAAAAAACAGTTTTCAACAAAAACATACTAAATAACATTTGTGCAGTCTATGAATTTGTGCTAAGAAATAGAATTGCTTCCATCAGATCCTCCTTCATAGATGGCCTCAAATCTAACCTAATAATTTTAAGGCTAGAGAACAACCTCTCTACACTAACTTTGGTTGGAGGCAAAGCCGTAACCACATGGGCAACATCTCTAACAATTTCCTGGTATAAGGGAATTGCCTCATGCACAGTCAGTTTTGATGAACGATTGAATGTTTTTATTTCTTTGAGAGCAAGTGAAAAATTTTACTGAAATCTGGTCAATCTGCTGCTATAGGAGACGGAGTGAAATCTTTTTCCTTGCGGCAACACTTTGCTGCTCCATGTCATCCAAATACTTGTCAAAGTTAAACTCCTCATCTGATGAGGATGAAGATATGGCGGAAGTAGCACTGTCAGGCCCCAAGTCCTCTTGCGCCTGGCAGTCCTGTAGCTGCTCATCCTAACTGCTACCTCACTCAAAGCTTCTTTTCCTTTAGTAAGCTGTTGATCATCAAGCAGTATATGATGACTTGGGTCCACATAAACAGCTGCCAGAAGAATTTTATTTTCCAATAGCTGTGTCTCTCTCCATTTCATTGAAGCAGAAATGCCATCTGCGATTAAACCTCCTCTTTGGTACAGGCAAAATAGCAAATTCTTCCACTCCCTTATGAAAATGCCAGGAGTTAAATCCTCAGCTTGTAATTTTTTAGTCACGGTGAATGGGGGATTAAGCAATTCCTTCAATTCAGCCACCTATGTCCATTGACCTTCATTTAAGGTTAATTGAGGGTTCACCATATCTACAAGAAACGATTTTAGTTCAAGCAATCGCTCAGTCATTAAATAAGTGCTGCCTTACCGAGTGGCTTGATCAACAATTGCCCCTTTCCCAGCACGTCTCTTCAAGATGGAATCAATTTTAGGGGTTCTGGCAGCAATTACCAACTTCCTCACTTTTCCAAATCAGATTTCCAGCATGACCGCCCAGTTTCACACATCCGGCTTTCCGCCGGTTTGGCAGATGTGGCGCATGCCAGTACAGTACGATACAGTACAGTGGCAGCGCCACAACTTCCGGGTCACATGACAGCATGTGACCATCGTTTGTCGCGCTGCCACTGTAGTGTTTACACTGTACTGGAGTGCGCCACATCCGCCAAACCGGCGAAAAGACGGATGTGTGAAACCGGGGTCCCTCTTGCAGATTATCTCTTATTGCCAGCTGCAGCGTGTGCACAACACAGCGCATGTGATGAATATGAAAGTGTTTTGAAGCAGCTTCAACAAGATCATCTCATCCTAAAGTATCATTTTGCTGTTCTTCTGTTGTAATATCTGTTTGTTCCTTAGTTACTGTTTGAAGCATTGTTCGTTACAATGGCAAGAACCTGTTCTTTTTTGCGTTCCTAATCTTGCAGAACTTTTTCCACTAAGGCCTGGAGAAACTGGCTGCTGTGATGAGCTTTATTATCTTTTATTGCCAATGTCTTGCTAACAATTTCTTTCTTGTCACAAACATATCGAACATTGATGACAAAATAATTCAGTAAAATGCAGTGACTCTGGGCATCCCAGCAAAGGCAAAGGGTTTCAAGATATGACATTCAGACACAGCGTTTTGTGAGGATCCTCACAAAGAATGAGCATGTCAGTTTGTGTGGCGTTTTTCTAATCTGCTTTTGCTATTGAAAGCATTATTTATGAGCTCAAAAACCTTTCAGGTGATGCATTTTTTTAAAAAGCTGATCTGCTTTTGCAGCTGAAAAACGTATCCTCAAAAAACGCAGCAAAAACGCTGTGTGTGAATGCAGCCTTAGATCAGGAATAGAACAGACATTTATAGGACATTTCATAAGTTTCCCAAATTCCTATGAAAAAATATTCAGCACATTCTGCATTGCACTACTGTCCCCAATTTATTATATATTTTAGGAGTCAGAGTCGGTGCATTTTTTACCGACTCCACCAAAATGAGCTCTGACTCCGACTCCACGACTCCGACTCCACAGCCCTGGTTACAAGGAAAAACACACTAAACACCAAACAGGACTGATCTCTAAAGGGATTTGGTTTGACAGAACCCATCATAGAAAGTGACCGGTATTACCTGGGTGAGCGGCATCGTACAAAAGTGAGTAAACAACCTTGAACTACAGCTATAGACTCTGACTCTTTATTACTGGTACTGCCGCTCCCCGCCGCCATCATTACTCTCCTCATCATCCTCCCCGGGGCCCGCTCTACCTGTGGAGAGTGATAACATCCCTGGCTGCTACTAACATCTGCCCCAAAGGACAGCAACAGCAGCCCATTCCCTGGCCGCATACCACAGGGGGCATCATGACAAACACCTCACCACTACCCCCATCATCCTTCCCCAGCCATCTTCTGTACACCTCAGGGCAACAGAGCCGGGCTAGGCCGCCCGTGACAACAACAGTCAATGGCCCGGCAAAGAGTAGGTTAAATGCACCTGCCCCGTGGGACGCTACATATACCCCCAGTAATGGGTATGTCCCCAGCCTATCCTGTGATATATACACAGCAGTGTCAGTGTGCTCTGTGTATGGCCATCTTTGTTAGTGACAGCCAACAATCAGCATGGCACAGCCACATGCCCAGGAGGAGCTGGACGGGAGAAAAGAGAGGTGAGTGAGGCTGCTGACGAATTCCCCAATATTAAAAATATCTCTAATGTGTCTGTGTGTGTGCATGTATGATGTGTATATCTATGTGTTTAAGTTCATATGACTGTGTATGGATTTGTCTGTTTATATATGTTTTTCTGAATTTCTCTTTAAATATGTATATGTACATATCCCTGTATGTGTACGTATCTGTGTATGTGCGTGTCTGCTTGTGCATGGGGCTCTTTCACCTGAGGCCCACAAAAACCTGGATCCGTCCCTGAGTAAGGGGGCTAGCTTTGCTGCACGCATATGATTATGCTGAAACGAGACCCTTTTCTAACCCGTCACTATTAATGCTACCGCTCGGTGTATTTATGGAGAGCTAAACCATTGCTGAAGAAAAGATATAAAAAGGAACGACTGATCGTTGCCAAAGAGTACCTTGACAAACTACAATCCTTCTGGGAAAATGTTGGTGCAATATTGAAAGATGAAACAAAAATAGACCTTTTGGCAATGCAAAGCAACAATTTGTTTGCAGATACCGTGTTTTTCCAAAAATAAGACCTCCCCCAAAAATAAGCTGTAGCAGGGATTTTCAGCATTTTCGGAGCAAGGCTTAAATATAAGCCCTCCCCCGAAAATAAGCCCTAGTCGCGGATTAATAATGAAGTGTCCGTGCCGCTAAAAAGGTTACAGATACTGCAGGACACTTCATTATAGACAGCGGCACCCGGCAATTACACTCACCCAACACTGAGCGGCAGGACCTGCAGTGATCGTACACCTGCACACATGAGCTCACACACACACACACACACACACACACAATCAGATCTCACACACACACACAATCAGATCGCACACACAATCAGATCGCACACACAAACATCGGATCACACGCAAACATTAAATCACACACACAAACATCGGATCGCATACACATCGGATCACATACACACTCACCTCATCCAGCGACACCGATCTCTTCTCACCGGCAGAATCCTGAGAGGCAGTGCGGTGTAGCGCAACGAACAGGACCTGCGGCGGGACACGTGACTTGCTCTCATTCCCTGCGGCCGTAAACGCTGGATGTGATGTGATGTGTGCGTGCGCGATCGTGTGTGTGTGATCTGCTGTGTGTGTCTGTAATCGGCTGTGTGTGTGTCTGCGATCGGCTGTGTTTTCTGCGATCGGCTGTATGTGTCTGCGATCGGCTGTGTTTTCTGCGATCGGCTGTGTAAGTCTGCGTTCGGCTGTGTGTGCCTGTGATCTGCTGTGTGTGCCTGCGATCTGCTGTGTGTGTGTGATCTACTGTGTGTGTGATCTGATGGGTGTGTGTGTGATCTGCTGTGTGTGTGATCTGCTGTGTGTGTGATCTGCTGTGTGTGTGATCTGCTGTGTGTGTGTGTGTGTGTGTGTGTGACCTGCTGTGTGTGTGATCTGTGTGTGATCTGCTGTGTGTGTGTGTGTTTGTGTGATCTGCTGTGTGTGTCAGTATGTCAGCTAGCAGCAGGGTAGGACGGCGTGCAGCACCGACCGGAGATTACAGGGAGGACCTGGGAGCCACGCAGAAGTCCTGGTCTGGTGAGTATGAGTCTCCTCGGAAGTGGGGGGGTCTGCTTTTTTGGGGGGGTAAACTTACCCCCAACCGTGTTTCTCCAAGAATAAGACCTCC
Source organism: Anomaloglossus baeobatrachus (assembly GCF_048569485.1). NCBI lineage: Eukaryota > Metazoa > Chordata > Amphibia > Anura > Aromobatidae > Anomaloglossus > Anomaloglossus baeobatrachus. The sequence goes on from NC_134354.1 coordinate 435,565,995, forward strand.
TCCAAAAATAAGCCCTAATGTTTTTTTGGGTGGCAAAAAAAATATAAGACAGTGTCTTATTTTTGGAAAAACACGGTAGCACAATGAAACTTATAAGGAAAAGAACACTATATAAACAGTTAAGCTTGGTGGAGGATCCATAATGCTGTGGGGTTGCTTTTCTGAGTATGGTACTGGAGGCCTTGACTGTGTCACAAGAATCAAGAAATCAGAGAAATGTCAAGAGATTTTAGAGCAAAATGTCCTACCCAGTGTAAGAAAACTTGGTTTGAGTTGAAGATCATGAATCCTCCAGTAAGACAATGATCCAAAGCACACATCAAAAAATACTCAGGAAGGGTTGAAAATTAAAAAAAAATGGTTTTAAAATGACCAACAATGAGTCCTGAGTCTCCTGACCTCAATCCTATTGAAAATCTTTGGGGTGAGCTTAAATCTGCCATTGGGAAAAAGAACCCTGCAAACATTCAAGAGCTTGAACATACTGCAAAGGAAGAGTGGGAGCATAGATCAGCTGAGAAGTGCAAGAAGTTTATAGATGGCTGCAAGAAACGTTTGGAGGCTGTCATCAATGTTAAAGGGTGTGCAACCAAGTATTAATTAGTGGAGCCTTTATTGCTGCACATGCTGTTTATTCTGTTCCTTCTTTGAAATTGCAACATGTAAGTTGAAAATGTTTTATTGTTGTATTACTTTGGATCACTAATTAAAAAATCCTGAGAATATAACTTTGGTACATTTTAATTTATTTCTGAAGATATTGTAAAGTCTATGAAAAAAAATAAGGGGTGCCAATAATGGTGAGCAGAACTATATTTCTGCCTCCCCCCACCCCTTTAGGGTAGATCCAACATCTACATTTCCCCTTTATCTTTCTATTAGGGATGTTGGTAATCTTTTCTTAGGGATTTTCTGTTCTGGCAGAGGATTTTTTTTTCTGCTGCTTTTCTAACAATTCATCCAAGGTTAGCCAAAGACATATTCAGCTTGGAAGGGAATGGAGCAAAGTTTTACTTTAGATGTTACTCCATAGTTTCAGCCAGAGAGCCCTCCTTGCAGAGTTTGATAAGACTGCTGACTTCATTGCTACTCGACCCGATTCGGTGTAGGCGTCAGCCAGGAAGCCTGTAGCTTTCTGTAGAATCGGGAGGGAGGTAATAGATCCTCTCTGGATGTGCCCTGGGAGAGATATCTTCCAACTGAAAGAGCCAGCGCAACAGGGATCTGGCTACTCAAGTGGATGCTACATTTCTATTAAGTAAAACTGCTGATGTTTCCCAGGACTTCTTTTCCTCCACTCCCATAGTGCTTCTTATGGCTTCTAATAGCTCCTCCATATGCTCAGATGAGAAGTATTTTTTTCCCCTCTATTTTTTTTTTTGTCTGAGGCTATGTCTTCTTCCTCCCATAACCCCTCAGAGGCAGAAGCTAGATCCTCAGTAGAGTCCACATCTGACTCTTCTATTGAACTAATCTTCCTGTTTTGGGATGTTGCAAGGGGCAGCAACTGGGAAAAGGATGACTGGACCTTTGAGGGTATACCTCTTCCTAGGCTCTCTGAGGTGGATCGGACCTACCTGGATGGCCCCCTGCAATTGGGGGAACTGCAGCTGGCAGTGACTTCCATGTCTAATGGAAAGTCCCCGAGATCGGATGGTCTTACCATAGAAATATACAAAAAATTTGGGGACATCCTATTGCCGCAGCTTCTGGATACGTTCCGAGGGACGGTTGAGACGGGCCGCCTTCCTCCATCAATGCAGGAGGCCATCGTGGTGGTCATACTTAAATTCATATAGACCGATATCTCTTCTTACCACAGATATCAAAATCATAGCCAAGGTATTGACATCTTGATTAGACAAGGTGATTTCCTCTCTGATTCATTCTGACCAGTCCGGCTTTATGCCCTCTAGATCTACAGCGGTTAACATTAGGCGCCTTCACCTCAATGTACAACTTCCAGTAGATAATCCGGGGGACAGAGTTATCTGCTCCCTAGACGCAGCCAAAGCGTTCGATTCTATTGAATGGAACTTTTTGTGGGCGGTTCTTTGTAAGTTTGGGCTGGGTGAGGGCTTTATCTCCTGGGTAAAATTATTATACGGCGGGCCCACTGCCAGAATTAGTGTTAATGGTAGACTTACTCCAACATTTAATTTGGCTAGGGGCACTCATCAGGGGTGTCCTCTCTCACCTCTTCTGTTTGCAATGGCTATAGAGCCCATGGCTGATATTCTACGCCGACATCCAAATATAACGGGCTTTAGAAGAGGGGATGGGGAGGAAAAGTAGCTCTATATGCGGATGACACTCTCCTCTTCCTGTCAGATGCAATGGTCTCATTACCATTGGCCATGGAGTTGATTCAGCAGTTTGGAAGTTATTCTAGGCTAGCTATAAATTGGAGGACGTCTGTGTTACTCCCTGTAGATAACTTGAATAAATACACTAAAATCAATCTGACCCCAATTCTTAAAAAATTTAAGGATAAAGTTGACATATGGACCCGGCTACCTCTGTCGGGGGTGGGACGGGCGAACCTGGTGAAAATGATTTGGAAGCCTCAGCGCTGTACGTCCTACATAATTCTCCACACTGGATACCCCAGAGATATTTCTATAAAGATAATTCACTTTTTAGGGAACTGATTTGGGGACGACATAGTCCAAGAATTAAATTAGAAACGCTACAGAGAAATAAACGCAAAGGAGGACTGTCAGTGCCGAATCCATGGGCGTACTTTGCAGCAGCCCAAATGCAACATATCTGAGGGTGTGATGATCCGGGGGGGGGAGGGGGGCGCAAAGAGTCTTATTGCAGCAGCATTTCAAGTCATCTAGTCTTTACGAGGTCCTGGAATCGGGTGGATTTCACACGTCCCTGGAAACTACGCCTACCCTTATGTTGATACATAATTTAAGGGATAAAATTAAAGATATGCAGGACATCAGAGGACCTTCGCAGTTTACCTCTGTCTGGGATACCCCATGGCTGCCCAACCTAAATAAACTAGATGGGTTTGGAGGCTGGAGGGAGAGAGGGTTGGTCAGACTCATGCAGCTACTGGACGGGGATAGCTTTAGAGAGTTCTCCAAGTTACAATTGGAGTTTGGGTTTTTGAATGGCGAGTTCTATAAATACCTTCAATTAAGACATGCATACCGTGCTGAACTCAGTATAGCAGGCCATGCGATCCAATGCAATAAAATAATTCAGAGAATAGCTCTCAAGTGGTTCATCTGGTTTGATATCTGTATTGTATAGTGAAGTACTGGACAGGCTATTAATGAATCATTCACCGAACTCTAAAGGGAGATGGGAACAAGAGTTGGGTCCTATTGAAGACAATCAGTGGGCAGAAATATTGGAAAGAATACCTGATCTGTCTCTGGGGGAAGCCACAGATTGTCTCAGCTGTATGTGATTCATCGAGTCTATCGTACCCCAAAATTTTTGTTTGACATAGGTGCCAGACCGGACTCCACTTGTCCACGATGTGGGGCAGACTCAGTGTCCATGCTCCACATGTTGTGGTCTTGCCCTAGTTTGGAGGTGTTTTGGAGAGGTGTAACTTCAACCATTAATAAAGTGTACACCATAGATCTGAGCCTCACCCCCTTTGTATGTATCCTGGGTTATATCGAAGACCTGAAGATGGAGGAGGAGGGTAAAGTGGCGGTTGCCCGTATGTTATATATGGCAAGGAAATTAATTGCACAATATTGGATTTCAGATCAAGTTCCAACCACATCAGAGTTTGTTAACAAGATCAATTGGATTGTAAACCTGGAGAAGGGAATATACTTAAAACGGAATTGTATGGCCAAATTTGAAAAGATCTGGGCCCCGTGGATAGACGACTGGCATCTAGGGACTTATTTAGGTTCCGATTGGGCTTGTTTTGAGCCATGGTATAAATAACTGAAATGTTGTATGGATGCGGGAACTGTAACTTCCTTCTATGGACTCATTGCTTGCTTTTATCTAACTTTTGGCATACATGATGTTAACCGAGATGAGAATGTTGATGATTCTGGTCCTCTCGTATACCCCTGGACATTGTATTTTCTAAAAAGAACTACGACATCTATTCATCACATGTGGTGAACAGTCAAATACGTGATTTTTTTTATTTTATTTTCACTTGGGGGGAGGGAGAGATGGGGATTTTGGGGTTATGTTGACCCCGATTTTGTCTGATTTATGTATTGTATAAACTCTTTAATAAAAAAAACATTTTGGCTTAAAAAAAAAAAAAAAAAAAAAAGGATGACTGGACCTCTTGACAAACTAGTCACCTGATCTCCTCAATTAAGGAGAGGTCTTACCCTCTGACAATATTGTCCGTGCAAGTCTAACACAATTTCTTTTTGTTAGAGGATGGAAGCTTCTTATAGCATACAGAATATTTGCGACTGGGATTTGTCTCCTTCCTTGATGCAGGAACCTTGTCTCCCTAAAAAAATAAGGGAGAGAGGGGAATCACCAAAGGGCCCTGCCCTGACAGAAGAAGAGACTCACACATACCAAACGTCTGGAAAGGGGTTCAATCCCGTAGGCATTCAAGCCGTACATACTGACCCAACCCTATTCCAGAGGACTTTGTGATGCAGGGACAGCGCTGGGCTCTGCAGAAACAGAGTGAGATGAAGACCCTCCATGACACAAAGATAGAATACTGCAAGGCAATGTAAGTACACGAAAAGAGAGGAGGAGCACATGTGAAGGATTTCAGGAAAAAGACAGTAAGGAGGGTATTTAAACCGCTAACACGCTCTTCCCAATTGCCGTGATGCGGTGGCAATCGGGGTATTAAGGAGTTAATGGCATCCCATAGCTGCCACTAAGTCCTAGGTTAATCATGGCAGGCGTCTATGAGACAGCTTCCATGATTAACCTGTAAGTAAACTAAATAAACACACAGACCGGAAAAATCCTATGTGAAGTAAAACACAAAAAGCCCCCTCTTTCACCACTTTATTAACCAGCCCAAACACACAGCTCCGGCGTAATCCACAGAGGTCCCACGACGCTTGCATAGTGATCCAGTGACGTCTGACACATACAGTGCCTTGCAAAAGTATTTGGCCCCTTTGAATTTTTCAACCTTTTCCCACATTTCAGGCTTCAAACATAAAAAGATAAAAAAAAAATTAAATTTTATGGTGAAGAATAGAGATGAGCGAACCGGTCGCGGTTCGGCTCGAGGTGGTTCGCCGAACGAAGGTCTCGTTCGAGTTCGGCTCGTCGAACGTTCGACGAACCGAACTCGAACGTATAGGCTATAATGGGAGGCAATCACAAACACATAAAAATGCATTATAAATGTACACAAACAGTTAATAAACATTGCCATAACACTTACCGGTCCTCGCGATCCCTTCTGCACTCTGTCTCCTGCCGCTATTCCATCCGATGATCGCTGAATCCTCCCGGTGACCTGCACTGCCAGCAGAGAAGCAGGACCTATCGTGACGTCAAAATAGCCATGTGACCAGTCACGTGGCTATTATCTCATTGGCTACAGACTGGTCACATGACTATGACACGTCATGTAGGACCTGCGAGTGCATCTCTCCGGTACACGGTGCACATATGTGTATCGCCGTGTACCGGCGACATGCTCTAGCACACGGTCGACTCCCCGTTCCGTTAGGGACCGGCTGACACAGCCGGTCATTAACGGAGATCACCGTTGCCATAGCAACGCAGTTAGCGGTGACGTCACCGCTAACCGCGGCTCCGAGAGCACCGTTGCTATGGTAACGCGTCTGTCAGCGTTACCGCTGTTATCGCTGACAGCCAGCAGTGATCACTCACGGAGTGAAGGCTGCACGCTGCTTCCCGATTGTAGTGAGCATTGTAGTGAGGATGGAGGTTCCCCAGCCCCAAGTGATGCACCTCATCCTTCCTCACTACAATCGTCACTACTACTACACTAGAAAGAAAGAAGACAGAAGAGCAGGATCGTGGAGGGCTGACAGGGGTAATAAAGATGGAGTCTCTAATGTGTCTGTGTATTTATTTCTATTAAAGTATTTTTTCTTTGTGTGGTGTCTTTTTTTTTAACCCTTTATTGGAGATTCTTAATGGCCGGGTCAAACGTGCCTGACATTAAGAATCTCTGGCTTAATACTGGCTGGTAAAACAAAGCCAGTATTAACTCATGATTACCCAACAAGCCACCCGGCTCCAGGGCTGTTGGAAGAGTTGGATACAGCGCCAGATGATGGCGCTTCTATGAGAGTGCCATTTTCTGGGACGGCTGCGGACTGAAATCCGCAACAGAGGCGCCCACAAACCTCGGGCTAACCTGTGCTGCGGATTCCAATCCCCAGCTGCCTAGTTGTACCCGGCTGGACACAAAAATAGGGCGAAGCCCACGTCATTTGTTTTTTAATTATTTCATGAAATAAGTGAAATAATTGAAAAAAACGGGCTTCCCTATATTTTTGGTTCCCAGCCGAGTACAAATAGGCAACTGGGGGTTGGAGGCAGCCCGTGGCTGCCAGCTGTACCTGGCTAGCATACAAAAATATGGCGAAGCCCACGTCATTTTTTTGGTGGGCAAAAAACTTCTGCATACAGTCCTGGATGGAGTATGCTGAGCCTTGTAGTTCTGCAGCTGCTGTCTGCTCTTCTCCATACAGACAGACAGCAGCTGCAGAACTACAAGGCTCAGCATACTCCATCCAGGACTGTATGCAGAAGTTTTTTGCCCCCTGAAAAAATTATGTGGGCTTCGCCATATTTTTGTATGCTAGCCAGGTACAGCAGGCAGGTACGGCTGCCCCCAACCCCCAGTTGCCTATTTGTACCCGGCTGGGAACCAAAAATAAAGGGAAGCCCTTTTTTTATTATTTCATGAATTTCATGAAATAATTAGAAAACAAATGACGTAGGCTTTGCCCCATTTTTGTGTCCAGCCAGGTACAACTAGGCAGCTGGGGATTGGAATCCGCACCACCGGTTGGCCTGAGCTTTCTGGGCCCCACTGCTGCGAATTGCAGTCTGCAGCCACCTCAGAAAATGGCATTTTCATAGAAGCGCCATCTTCTGGCGCTGTATCCAACTCTTCCAGCACCTGCCTGCTATACCTGGCTAGCATACAAAAATATGGCGAAGCTCACGTCCTTTTTTTGTAGTTTTTTAAAAAAAAAAATAAAAAATGCTTCCCTGGATTTTCCATTGCCAGTGAAGGTAACACCAAGCAGTGGGGGTTAGCAGCCAGTAGCTGCTTGGATTACCCTTAGCTAGCAATACAAAAAATGCAGCGGGAGCCCATATATATTTTTTTTAATTATTTATTTAAATAACTAAAAATAAAATGGGCATGGGTCTATGGATTCACGGGGGGGGGGGCAGGTATGTAGGTAATTTTCCATTCTCTTATTTCTGTACCTAGAAGGTTAGCCTTGAAAATGTGGTTTTGATAGGAGGGCGCGTCCACTCGGGTGGGAACTCTTTGTACCCTTCCCCTTTCATCTTACTTTCCCACGTTTCTGTTGTCTTTACTGTCTCTAAATTCTTCTTCCACCTCCTCTTCTTTATCTCTTTTTTTTCAACTTGTTCTTCCTATTTCAAACACATACGAATTGTACTTGTTATTTTTGGTCGCCAGTGGCGCAGGTGTAGTCAAAGAACTGTTGTGTTTTTAGCAGCTAGCTTGGATATATACCCTCTGCCTGCGCGCTGTGCAATTGTTTGATTATCTTCTTCTATTCTAATAAACTTTGATTTGAAAAAAAATAAAATGGGCTTCCCTGTATTTTGATTGCTGGACATCACAGTGCTGTAAAAATAAATCTTTAAAAAAATGACGTAGCGCTCCGCGGTATTTTTGATTCTCAGCGCAGATAAAGCAGACAGCTATGGGTTGCCACCCCCATCTGCCTGCCGTTACCTTGGTTGTCAATCAAAATACAGGGAAGCCCATTAATTTTTTCTATTTAAAAAATAGTTAAAAAAAAAAATTACGTTGGGTCCCCCCATTTTTGATAGCCAGCTAGGGTAAAGCAGACGGCTGTAGCCTGAAAACCACAGCTGGCAGCTTTACCGTGGTTGGGGATCCAATGTGGAGGTCCCCTCAGGCTCTTTTTTATAATTATTTTATAAATATTAATAATTACACAATAAAAGTAGGGTCCCCCCCAAATTGGATCACCAGCCAAGGTAAAGCGGACAGCTGTGGTCTGGTATTCTCAGGGTGGGAAGGTCCATAGTTATTGGGCCTTCACAGCCTAAAAATAGCAGGCCGCAGGCACCCCAGACGTGGCGCATCCACTAGATGCGCCAATCCTGGCGCTTCACCCCAGCTCATCCCGTGCCCTGGTGCAGTGGCAAACGGGGTAATAAATCGGGTTGATACTAGCTGTAAAGTCACCTGAGATCAAGCCCAGCAGTTTGTGATGTCATGGCGTCTATTAGATACCCAACATCATAAACTGTCAGTACTAACAAAACAAAAAATCGACAAAAGAAATTTATTTGAAAAAACAGTCCCCAAAACATTTCCTCTTTCACCAATTTATTGTAAGAAAAAAAATAAAGGGGAGAAAAAAGTGGAGAAAAAGTGGAGCATAAGAGGAGAAAAAGTGGAGAAAAAGTGGAGCATAAGAGGAGAAAAAGTGGAGATTAAGAGGAGAAAAAGTGGAGAAAAAGTGGAGCATAAGAGGAGAAAAAGTGGAGATTAAGAGGAGAAAAAGTGGAGAAAAAGTGGAGCATAAGAGGAGAAAAAGTGGAGAAAAAGTGGAGAAAAAGTGGAGCATAAGAGGAGAAAAAGTGGAGAAAAAGTGGAGCATAAGAGGAGAAAAAATGGAGAAAAAGTGGAGAAAAAGTGGAGAAAAAGTGGAGCATAAGAGGAGAAAAAGTGGAGAAAAAAGTGGAGAAAAAGTGGAGCATAAGAGGAGAAAAAGTGGAGAAAAAAGTGGAGAAAAAGTGGAGAAAAAGTGGAGCATAAGAGGAGAAAAAGTGGAGATTAAGAGGAGAAAAAGTGGAGAAAAAAGTGGAGAAAAAGTGGAGCATAAGAGGAGAAAAAGTGGAGAAAAAAGTGGAGAAAAAGTGGAGAAAAAGTGGAGCATAAGAGGAGAAAAAGTGGAGATTAAGAGGAGAAAAAGTGGAGAAAAAGTGGAGCATAAGAGGAGAAAAAGTGGAGAAAAAGTGGAGCATAAGAGGAGAAAAAGTGGAGAAAAAGTGGAGGAAAAAGTGGAGAAAAAGTGGAGAAAAAGTGGAGCATAAGAGGAGAAAAAGTGGAGAAAAAGTGGAGAAAAAGTGGAGCATAAGAGGAGAAAAAAGTGGAGAAAAAAGTGGAGAAAAAGTGGAGAAAAAGTGGAGAAAAAGTGGAGCATAAGAGGAGAAAAAGTGGAGAAAAAAGTGGAGAAAAAGTGGAGCATAAGAGGAGAAAAAGTGGAGCATAAGAGGAGAAAAAGTGGAGCATAAGAGGAGAAAAAGTGGAGAAAAAGTGGAGAAAAAGTGGAGCATAAGAGGAGAAAAAGTGGAGAAAAAAGTGGAGAAAAAGTGGAGCATAAGAGGAGAAAAAGTGGAGAAAAAGTGGAGAAAAAGTGGAGCATAAGAGGAGAAAAAGTGGCGATTAAGAGGAGAAAAAGTGGAGAAAAAGTGGAGCATAAGAGGAGAAAAAGTGGAGATTAAGAGGAGAAAAAGTGGAGAAAAAGTGGAGAAAAAGTGGAGCATAAGAGGAGAAAAAGTGGAGAAAAAGTGGAGCATAAGAGGAGAAAAAGTGGAGAAAAAGTGGAGCATAAGAGGAGAAAAAGTGGAGAAAAAGTGGAGCATAAGAGGAGAAAAAGTGGAGAAAAAGTGGAGAAAATGTGGAGCATAAGAGGAGAAAAAGTGGAGAAAAAAGTGGAGAAAAAGTGGAGAAAAAGTGGAGCATAAGAGGAGAAAAAGTGGAGAAAAAAGTGGAGAAAAAAGTGGAGAAAAAGTGGAGCATAAGAGGAGAAAAAGTGGAGAAAAAGTGGAGAAAAAGTGGAGAAAAAGTGGAGAAAAAGTGGAGCATAAGAGGAGAAAAAGTGGAGAAAAAGTGGAGCATAAGAGGAGAAAAAGTGGAGAAAAAAGTGGAGAAAAAGTGGAGCATAAGAGGAGAAAAAGTGGAGAAAAAGTGGAGAAAAAGTGGAGCATAAGAGGAGAAAAAGTGGAGATTAAGAGGAGAAAAAGTGGAGAAAAAGTGGAGCATAAGAGGAGAAAAAGTGGAGATTAAGAGGAGAAAAAGTGGAGAAAAAGTGGAGAAAAAGTGGAGCATAAGAGGAGAAAAAGTGGAGAAAAAGTGGAGCATAAGAGGAGAAAAAGTGGAGAAAAAGTGGAGAAAAAGTGGAGCATAAGAGGAGAAAAAGTGGAGATTAAGAGGAGAAAAGGTGGAGAAAAAGTGGAGCATAAGAGGAGAAAAAGTGGAGATTAAGAGGAGAAAAAGTGGAGAAAAAGTGGAGAAAAAGTGGAGCATAAGTGGAGAAAAAGTGGAGAAAAAGTGGAGAAAAAGTGGAGCATAAGAGGAGAAAAAGTGGAGAAAAAGTGGAGAAAAAAGTGGAGAAAAAGTGGAGCATAAGAGGAGAAAAAGTGGAGAATAAGAGGAGAATAAGAGGAGAAAAAGTGGAGAAAAAGTGGAGAAAAAGTGGAGAAAAAAATGGAGAAAAAGTGGAACACCCTTTGGTACCTTTCATGTGGCACTAAGGGGTGCTTAGCTTTGTATTTAGCCAAAAAAATGAAAAAAAAATGACGTAGGGTTCCCCCTAGTTTTGTAGCCAGCTAGGGTAAAGCAGACGGCTGCAGCCTGCAGACCACAGCTGGCAACCTCACCTTGGCTGGTAATCCAAAACTGAGGGCACCCCACGCTGTTATTTTAAATTAAATAAATAATTAAAAAAAAAACACGTAGGGGTCCCCCAAAATTGGATCACCAGCCAAGGTAAAGCAGACAGCTGGGGCCTGATATTCTCAGACTAGGGAGGTCCATGGTTATTGGAATCTCCCCAGCCTAAAAATAGCAGGCCGCAGCCGCCCCAGAAGTGGCGCATCCATTAGATGCGCCAATCCTGGTGCTTCGCCCCAGCTCATCCCGCGCCCTGGTGCGGTGGCAAACGGGGTAATATATGGGGTTAATACCAGATGTGTAATGTCACCTGGCATCAAGCCCTGGGGTTGGTGAGGTCAGGCGTCTATCAGATACCCGACATCACCAACCCAGTCAGTAATAAAAAAAAATAGACGACAAACACATTTTTATTTGAAAAAACACTCCCCAAAACATTCCCTCTTTAACCAATTTATTAGATTGAAAAACAAATCCAGGTCTGGTGTAATCCAAGGGGTTGCCATGACGATCCACACTGTCCCAGTCAATGAAGAGCAGGATGTTCCCCATTGGCTGGGAGAGCAATGCAGTGACCTGAGCTAACATCAATGGGTCAGCCCAGGTCACTGCAGGGCATGACAAGTGCTGCTGTCAGCGAGGTACATTACCTGCGCTGATCTCCAGCACTGCCGACAGCCCCTGTCACTGAGGTCAATGACCGGCGCCTTCACAGCCAAACATCGCGAGAGGCCCGTGACGTCACCGCTAGTCAGTCTCGGGTCGGAAGCGAGAGGTGATGTGACAAGCGGCGGCCATGGAGGACAGTGACAGCGCTGAGGTCGGGATGGCGGGACTTCATCACCGCAGGTAAGCCGAGCGGGGGGGGGGGATGTGTGTGTGTGTGTATGTATGTGTACATGCCGCGGGCAGGAGGGGGCGGAGTGAGCTGAGCGGGAAAGTGTGGGCTTCCTGCACGTAACTAAGATAAACATCGGGTTACTGACCAAAGCGCTTTGCTTGGATACCCGATGTTTATCTTGGTTACCAGCTTGTGGCAGGCTGCCAGCGATGGCTCCTGCACACTGTAGCTGTAAAAAGCCCTGCTTTTTGCTGCTAGAACCGTTCTCGAACGTATCTAGAACTATCGAGCTTTTAGCAAAAAGCTCGAGTTCTAGTTCGATCTCGAACAGCCCAAAAATCACTCGAGCCTAGAACTGGAGAACCACGAACCGCGAACCGCGCTCAACTCTAGTGAAGAATCAACAACAAGTGGGACACAATTGTGAAGTTGAACTAAATTTATTACTTATTTTAAACTTTTATAAGAAAGAATAAACTGAAAATTGGGACGTGCAATATTATTTGGCCCCTTTAAGTTAATACTTTGTAGCGCCACCTTTTGCTGTGATTACAGCTGCAAGTCGCTTGGGGTATGTCTCTATCAGTTTGGCACATCGAGAGACTGAAATTCTTGCCCATTCTTCCTTTGCAAATAGCTCGAGCTGAGCGAGGTTGTATGGAGAGCTTTTGTGAACAGCAGTTTTCAGCTCTTTCCTCAGATTCTTGATTGGATTCAGGTCTGGACTTTGACTTGGCCATTCTAAAACGAGGATACGTTTATTTGTTAACCATTCCATTGTAGATTTTGCTTTATGTTTGGGATCATTGTCCTGTTGGAAGACAAATCTCCGTCCCAGTCTCAGGTCTTTTGCAGACTCCAACAGGTTTCTTCAAAAATGGTCCTGTATTTGGCTCCATCCATCTTCCCATCAATTTTAACCATCTTCCCTGTCCCTGCTGAAGAAATGTTTGACAGTGGGGATGATGTGTTCAGGGTGATGAGCTGTGTTGCTTTTACGCCAAACATATCGTTTGACATTGTGCCCAAAAAGTTTGATTTTGGTTTCATCTGACCACAGCATCTTCTTCCACATGTTTGATGTGTCTCAAAGGTGGCTTGTGGCAAACTTTAAACAACAGTTTTAATGGATATTTTTGAGAAATGGCTTTCTTCTTGCCACTCTTCCATAAAGGCCAGATTTGTGCAGTGTACGACTTATTGTTGTCCTATGGACAGACTCTCCCACCTCAACTGTAAAGCTCTGCAGTTCATCCAGAGTGATCATGGGCCTCTTGGCTGCATTTCTTATCAGTCTTCTCCTTGTTTGAGATTACATTTTTGATTGACAGCCGGGTCTTGGTAGATTTGCAGTGGTATGATACTCCTTCCATTTCAATTTGATCGCTTGCACAGTGCTTCTTGGGATGTTTAAAGTTGTGGAAATCCTTTTGTAACCAAATCCGGTTTAAACTTCTCCACAACAGTATCACGGACCTCCCTGTTGTGTTCCTTGGTCTTCATGATGCTCTCTGTGCTTTAAAAAAACACTGAGACTATCACAGAGCAGGTGCATTTATATGGAGACTAGATTACACACTGGTGGCTTATATTTATGATCATCAGTCATTTAGGACAACATTGGATCATTCAGAGATCCTTAATGAACTTCTGGAGTGAGTTTGCTGCACTGAAAGTAAAGGGGCAGAATAATATTGCACTCCCCAATTTTCAGTTTATTCTTTTTTACAAAAGTTTAAAATAAGCAATAAATATCGTTCAACTTCAGAATTGTGTCCCACTTCTTGTTGATTCTTCACCATAACATTAAAATGTTTATCTTTATGTTTGAAGCCTGAAATGTGGGAAAAGGTTGAAAAATTCAAGGGGGCCCAAATACTTTTGCAAGGCACTGTAGTACTCAATGCAGCCTCGTATCGTGACTGCAGAGGTAACGCTAGGTCATTTCTCACGGTCGGTGATGTCAACACATTACCGCTCACGAGAACTTCAGGGCCTAACCAGCAGTAATAGGGAGACGTCACCGACCGGCAGTGACCCTGCAAGAACTCAGATACAAGGTCCCGTAGGGTCTCTGCTGTATGAGAAATAGTGTGTGGGGGGGGGGGATACAAACAGAAATAAAGGTAATATCTCTCTATCTATCCAGCTATCCCTCTATAATCTATCATTCTATCTGTTATCTATCTCCCTATTATCTATCTATCCCTCTATTATCTATCCATCAATTATCTATCCTTCTATCTATCGATCCATCTATCTATCCCTCTATCAATCTATCCCCCTATTATCTATCTATCCCTCTATTATCGATCCATCTATCTATCCCTCTATTATCTATTACCTATCCCTCTGTCTATTATCTATCTATCCCTCTATTATCTATCCATCAATTATCTATCCTTCTATCTATCGATCCATCTATCTATCCCTCTATCAATCTATCCCCCTATTATCTATCTATCCCTCTATTATCGATCCATCTATCTATCCCTCTATTATCTATTACCTATCCCTCTGTCTATTATCTATCTATCCATCTATCTAAAGGAATGACATTTAAACACATGTACCAACCCGCGGCAAAACCGCACCAATACCGCAGCAAAACCGCAGGTAGTTTTCGGGTGCGGTGTGCCGCGTTTTTGTTACCATGGGTGCGGTAATCTTCCAGAGCCTGCGGAATTTTCTTAAGAAGATTCCATTTTCTAGTGCGCACAGGGGCTTAGGGTGGAGAGTTAATCTCCTGTTGGGCTGTCTGCAGGGTGACTGGAGAAAGTGCGGTCAATAACAGTTTTATGCACCTTTGAAAAGACAGACACTGTTGAACCGAGGCCAGATGGCATCTGGAGTAACTCAGTTGATTCATTATAGTGAATGGATCACCTGAATCATATTTTGGAGCTGTACAGTAGATGGAAACCCTGATGTAAGTGCTCAGCATAAAGTACAGGATAAACGTGGTGATCCAAAATGTTCCGTATTCCACACTGCCACCAATATTATTTAACTCAAGCCAAAGAAATAAGTCCCCACAAAGGCCCGTCATCTGTTTATGGAAATATAGGGGGCTTCCACGTTAGTGTTAGCACAAAGGCTCTGCAGAAGCGCCATGGCTCCCCCCAAAGAAGAATACCAGTAAAATCTGCACTCCCAAAACCAAATGCCCATCCCCTCCTTTCGGACCACAACAATATGCGTAAACCATAGTTAACGTCCACGTTTGGCATTGTTATAGGATGGAGAGTGCACATAATTTATGGGGTGTGTCTAAAGAAGAAGGAGCTGGGAACAATGTGTGGGCACTATAATGTGCAAGGGCTTATTTGCAATTTTTAGTTCTGCAACATTCACTGGTTTTACACCATAGGTGTTTTATAGAGAAAAACATTGTCACTATTCCCGAAGATGAACCCCCAGAGGTGTGTAATTTCCAAAATTTGGTCACTTGAGGGGATGGATTTCTGCTGTTCTGACACTTAGGGGGACTCTGCAAATTGAGTGTGCAAACTATTCTAGGAATATCTGTATTCCAAAAGTCAAATGGCGCTCCTATCTCGAGCCCTGCCGTGTTGCCAACCAGTACTGTACAGTCACATGTAGGGTATTGCCACGTTCAGGAGAACTTGTTTAACACATAATATATCTTTTTTCACCTATTCATCTTGTAACAATATGCTGTAAATTTACATTGTAAATATGTAATTGATTTTTCTTCACCACCCAATAGTATAAAATTTTGTGACACCCATAGTGTCAATATGTGTAACGTTTGCCATTGCAGATGGTAAAGCGGCAAGCAGGAGTGGACCAACAGGAGCTCAGGAGGCCCCCGGGCTTACCCTTTAGTGGGAGGGTCATGACCAACCGCGCGCTGCAAAGCAGATGCCAGGTGCCAATCCCAGGGCAGTGACCTGTACTGTGGCAGCTGACTCCCATGGCAAGGATGGACATGGGGACAAACGGGCAGAGTATAGTGCAGCAAGCACCACCAGGGTAGCTGAGGCAAATGGCACGGCCAGGGTGGATGGACAGTCACTACTACAGCTGTGACCACTGAAGTAGCTGCAAGCAGGTCGCACGGTCGGGGTGGATGACACAGTCACTAGTAAAGCTGGGACCACCGGAGTAGATGAGGAGGGAGACATGGCAAGGGTAGATGGATACCGGGGTACCAGAATGACCGGGAGACAGGCACAGACACTAACGGGAGACACACAGTGGACAAGAGAACATGACAACTAGCTGGCTATGGATCAAACCATGAACTAATAACGTTGATCAGGTACCTCCTTCGTGGGAGAGTGCATTACGTATTCAGTAGCGATAGGCTCAGAGGCACTTCCAGGAAATTACGCACTGGTCCTTTAACAGAAGGGAAACACCCACATGGAGGAACGCGGGAAAGCCATGCAGCATGGTACGGGGAGGCCGCAGAGGTGAGTAAGTGGATGCCCCTGCAGAAAGGAGGGCGAGTGGTGCAGGGATGCCGGTGCTGCAGTTCCCCGCCCCCTTACACCCGCCTCTTCCCCATGCTAGAAGGAGATCTCTTCTGCGGCATGATGTCCTTAGAGTTGATGGATAAAAAGACCGCTGGTGGAAGGGGTAGACTGGATGACCTTTGTTTAGGAGGCTTACACTGAAATACAGAAACTGTAACTGAGACAGACATCACAGAGGGTTTAGGGACACCTTGAGATTCTGCTCTCCTCTCGACAAAGTCAATGGTAGATGCCTGACAGGCAGGAGACAGATCCGCATGGCAAAATGGTGCCTCAGAAAACCTGGACAGATGGACATTAACTAGACACTAGACATTGATCAGGACTGTGGCAGCTGACCCCCCAGAGCAGGGATGGACACGGGGAAAAATGGACAAAGTCCAGTGCGGCAAGGACCACCGGGGTAGCGGGGCAGATGGCACAGCCAGGTGTGAGACTCATGTGGGATTAGTTGATGAGGGCAGGTATATCTCACCCCGGTATCGGTCCTATGTGACTTAGCCTGGCCAGGATCACCTGGCTACTAATGGATTAATGGGAGGTGAAGGACGGAGGTAAAAGGAATCTGGGAAGTTGGGGGAGGGTCTCCATCTGGGAACACAGTAAGCCTGTCTGTGTAGGAGACACTTGTGAGGAGCAGTGCCTGATGTTTGTATGGTTTAGCTGGAAGGGAGAAGCCCTCCAGTTGGTAGTTAGGATAACACCGTGTATAGTTAGTGCCGGACAGGCAAGGATTTATTTTGTTGGTGTTTTTTTTCTTTTTGTTTATGCTTCACTGCAATAAACCTGACCAAGCGTCAGTTACACCTTGAATTCGGCTGTCTGCCTGAGTTGAATACGTGCCCTTTGAACCCAGCAAAGGCGATCCCGGAGCGTGTTATCACATTGTGGTGGAGAATGCGGGCAGCACGTTACAGCGCATCATAATGGATGACGTGGTGAAAGCGCTGGTACAATCCGCAGCTGTGCAGCAGGAGGCTAATCGCTTGATGTCGGCACAGTTGAAGGAACTGGTGGAATCGACGGTTAAAGACCGCCAACTTTTGCAGCAGGTGGCGCAGCGTCTGGCGACCGTACCGGAGAATAATGCGGAGGCTGACCAGAGGGTGATTCATGTGAGTCGGTGCTGGCAGAAATTAACCACAGAGGACGATGTGGAAGCTTACCTGACCACGTTTGAACGGACAGCGGAGCGGGAAAAGTGGCCAAAGGAGCGATGGGCCGACTTGCTTGCACCGTTTCTGGCAGGTGAGGCCCAAAAAGCCTACTTTGATCTTGAGCCTGAAGCAGCGCATGACTTTGATAAACTAAAAGCCGAGATCCTTGCCCGGCTGGGAGTGACGACGGCCGTGCGAGCACAGAGAGTTCATCAATGGACTTATCAGCCCGATAAACCACCGCGGTCACAGATGTTTGACCTCATTCACTTGACCAAGAAATGGCTACAGCCCGAGGTTTTGACGGCGCCAGAGATGGTACAAAGAATCGTTCTGGATAAATACCTAAGAGCTCTACCGCCATCTCTGAAGAGGTGGGTAAGCCATGGAAACCCCACGACAGCGGATCAGCTAGTGGATCTAGTGGAGCGTTATTCCTTGACAGAAGGACTTATGGACGATGCTACACATCCTCGCTCTTCCCCTTCTCGACGAGGATCTGGTAAGACTGTTCCAGGGTCATGGGGAGGAGGAAAATATCCTAAGGCAGTGGAGGAGGAAAACAGGACTGCTGGCCCTGTGAGGGCTAAGGTGCCAAACTATGGTCTTAGCAAGGGGCCCGTGAGGTGTTTCCGCTGCCAGGAGGCGGGCCACATTGCTGCAAACTGTCCAGTAACTGCAGAACCGATGCAGTGTGATGTCACGGACTTTGAAAAACGCAGGGCTATGGTTGCACGGGTAGTGTGTGTTGCTGCATGTCAAGGCGATATGAAAAAACACCTGTGTGAAGTGTCCATTGATGGCAATACTGTTGTTGCACTATTAGACTCGGGAAGTGTGGTGACTCTGGTAAAGGCCAGTCTGGTGGCAGTCCCGATGGGACCGTCAGATAAATTTTCTGTGACATGTGTGCATGGAGACACCTGCTCGTACCTCACAACGGTCTCCTGCATTACTACGCCCTATGGGTCTGTGCATCATAAGGTGGGACTAGTACCAGCATTATTGCATGATATCATTTTGGGCAGGGATTTTCCCCACTTCTGGCAGTTGTGGGAGAACCAATTAGTACCCCAGGGTAGCCGCACGGATGATCCTTCTCCCACACCTTGTGTGGGCCCGGAGCCACTAGAGGATGCCCCACAAGAGGGTTCAGAGGAGGAATCCGCTGAAAACAACCCCCAGTTCCCCTTTTCAGTTCTGGCGGGTGATTCCGATGAACCCGGGGCAGAGGCGGACACGGGTGGCTGTCCCCCTTCCTCTTGGCTGAATTTGGAAGTCCAGAAAGATGACTTCCAAAGTGAGCAAATGAGAGATCCTACCCTTTCTCAGGCTATAAAAAATGTTAAAATGATAAACGGGGTGCAGGTGGATGCAGGTACTATAGACGTGAGCTCGCCATGTTGTGGGGTAACAGTCAGAGCTGAAGGAGGCCCGGGATCCGCAGGCTCCTGAGAGAGGAGGGGGTCTTCCGTGTGTGCTGTATAGTGGGGTCCTCACTGACCACTGCAGGTGTAGGAACATGGAGCCACAAGTGAACCTGTGTGTGTCCTGCAGAGGAGAGACGCAGAGCTTCCTGGTGTCCGACTCTCAGAAGACTACCTGGGCTGACGTGGAGGCAATGGTGCGGGTGTCTTTTGACCTGAGTGACATACAGTTAAAGTATATAGATGAGGACAAGGATGCAGGTACTAGGCTGGCTTACCCCTACATGGCCCTGGAGAATGACTTTCTCTATCAGATAGAGAAGAAGGGGGATGACACAGTACAACGATTGGTTGTGCCGAGAGCCTACAGGCGGAGAGTGCTGGACCTGGCACACGGACACATGATGGGGGGACACCTGGGGGTCCAGAAAACTACCGAAAGGATATTACACTGTTTTGTTTGGCCCGGCATGCATCACGATATTCGCACCTATTGCGAGTCTTGTCCCGACTGCCAAATGTCTGCGCCTAGGCCCCGTTTCTGTAGCCCCTTAGTACCTCTGCCTATCATCGAGATCCCATTTGAGAGAATTGGGATGGATTTAATTGGACCCCTCCCCAAGTCTGCACGAGGACACCAGCACATCCTTGTCATCTTGGATTATGCCACTCGTTACCCCGAGGCCATCCCTTTGCGTAACACGGCCACCAAGACCATTGCCAAGGAGCTGGTCCATGTGTTTAGTCGGGTTGGTGTCCCAAAACAAATACTCACAGACCAAGGAACCCCCTTTATGTCTAAAGTAATGAATGAACTCTGCAGGCTGTTACAAATAGCACAGTTACGCACCTCCGTGTATCACCCTCAAACGGACGGACTGGTCGAACGGTTTAACAAAACTTTGAAACAGATGCTCCGTAAGGCGATAGACAAGGACGGGAAGAACTGGGACTACTTACTCCCGTATTTGCTTTTTGCCATCCGGGAGGTGCCCCAGTCTTCCACCGGGTTCTCTCCTTTCGAGCTTCTGTACGCCCGACGTCCCCGTGGACTGTTAGATGTCGCTAAAGAAACCTGGGAGGGACAGGTCACCCCGTTCAAAAGCGTAATAGACCATGTAACCCAAATGCAGGACCGTATTGCGGCGGTGATGCCCATCGTTAAAGAGCATATGATACAGGCTCAAGGAGCACAGAAAAGGATTTATGATAGGGGGGCCAAGATCCGTACTTTTGCACCCGGAGATAGGGTGTTGATCCTGGTCCCCACGGCAGAAAGCAAATTTCTGGCAAAGTGGCAAGGCCCCTTTGAAATTAAGGAACGGGTGGGTGAGGTAAACTACAAAGTGTACCAGGCTGGTAAAAGGAAGCCTGAACAGATTTATCACGTGAATCTGATAAAACCCTGGAAGGACCGTCCAGCTCTGTCAGCAGGTCTGGCCCTTCCGGTCTGCAAGCAGACCATACCGGATGTCGGGACGGCGGAGACTCTGTCGGAGCGGCAAAAGACCGACGTCAAGCAGTTTGTAACCAACAATCACGAGTTTTTCTCGGAAAAGCCCGGGCAGACCACTCTCATTAAACATGACATCATAACAGAGCCTGGGGTAACAGTTCAGGTAAAGCCCTACCGAATACCGGAGGCTCGGCGGGAAGCTGTCTCCCGAGAAGTGAAGACCATGTTAGAGTTAGGTGTAATCGAGGAATCGCATAGCGCCTGGTCGAGTCCGATTGTGTTAATACCGAAACCAGACGGCTCCATTAGATTCTGCAATGACTTCAGGAGATTAAATGCGGTCTCCAAATTTGATGCATACCCTATGCCACGGGTTGATGAATTAATAGATCGGCTTGGAAAAGCCCGGTATATCACGACCCTAGACTTAACGAAGGGCTATTGGCAGATCCCGCTAACAGAGGCCGCTAAAGAGAAAACCGCGTTTTCTACACCGGAAGGTTTATACCAGTATGTGTATATGCCGTTTGGACTACACGGGGCACCGGCAACCTTTCAAAGGTTGATGGACCGAGTCCTGAGGCCCCATAGGCAGTATGCTTCTGCGTATTTGGATGACATAGTCATATACAGCCTGGACTGGGAGACGCACCTCCAGAAACTAGAGGCTGTGATTGAGGACCTGCGGGAGGCGGGTCTAACAGCAAACCCCAAGAAATGTCATATCGGGCTGGAAGAAGCCCGGTATTTGGGATACGTAATTGGGAGGGGAATTGTTAAACCCCAGATTGACAAGATACAAGCCATTCAGAAATGGCCGCAACCAGTCAACAAGAAGCAGGTGAGAGCGTTTTTGGGAATAGCCGGCTACTACCGACGGTTCATTCCCAATTTTGCGGCTACCGCTGTTCCCCTGACGGACCTTACCAAAGGGAAAGACTCTGTCATGATCAAATGGACCACGGCAGCCGAAGAAGCCTTCCATAACTTAAAACTAGCTCTTTGCTCTCAACCTGTGCTAATGACTCCTGACTTCCGCAGCGAGTTCGTGGTCCAAACGGACGCTTCTGATGCCGGTATCGGGGCTGTATTGTCACAACTGAAGGACGGAGAGGAACATCCGGTCCTTTATCTTAGTCGGAAACTTAATAAGCATGAACGCAACTATGCCATAGTGGAAAAAGAATGCTTAGCCATTAAGTGGGCTCTAGAGTCCCTTAAATATTACTTAATTGGAAGGAAGTTCCGGCTGATCACTGACCATGCCCCTCTCAAGTGGATGCACTTGAATAGGGAACGGAATGGCCGAGTGACCCGGTGGTTCCTTGCACTTCAGGCCTACCGTTTTACAGTGGAGCACCGCCCGAGGGTGCGGATGGGGAATGCTGATGCCCTGTCTCGTGTGCACTGTTTTGTGGGTGCCGTTGCTCAGCCGAGGTGGTCTGAGCAGAGGGGGGGGATATGTGAGACTCATGTGGGATTAGTTGATGAGGGCAGGTATATCTCACCCCGGTATCGGTCCTATGTGACTTAGCCTGGCCAGGATCACCTGGCTACTAATGGATTAATGGGAGGTGAAGGACGGAGGTAAAAGGAATCTGGGAAGTTGGGGGAGGGTCTCCATCTGGGAACACAGTAAGCCTGTCTGTGTAGGAGACACTTGTGAGGAGCAGTGCCTGATGTTTGTATGGTTTAGCTGGAAGGGAGAAGCCCTCCAGTTGGTAGTTAGGATAACACCGTGTATAGTTAGTGCCGGACAGGCAAGGATTTATTTTGTTGGTGTTTTTTTTCTTTTTGTTTATGCTTCACTGCAATAAACCTGACCAAGCGTCAGTTACACCTTGAATTCGGCTGTCTGCCTGAGTTGAATACGTGCCCTTTGAACCCAGCAAAGGCGATCTCGGAGCGTGTTATCACACAGGATAGATGGACACAGTCACTAGTAAAGCTGGGACCACCGAAGTAGCTGCAGCAAGTGGCTGTCAAGCGCGGACTTGGGGGAAGGTCAGACGTGGGGCAAGAGAACACAACAAACAGGGGTTTCACCACAACAAAAGGGGTAAACCAGGGACATTTTAACAATGGTGGGTCCTAGTGCTAGGGAAGGGTGATGATGGGACACTTCCTGCACTTGTTAGTGGCTGTACTCTATTTTCCTAGCCAGTCCCTATACAAGTTCCGCACCTGTCGCCGAGCAGGATACCTGAAACCCTGAGAGACTCTGTAATAACCATGGCAGAACTTTGGTCAAAAACTCAGCTTTGCAGTGCAAAACCCAAATGGCAAAAACAATTGACATGTTGCTTCTTTGAAAAGCTGAGTTTTTGACCAAAGTTCTGCCACAAAAAGGCAGCATTTTGAACAACATAGTGTGAACAAGAAACCCAAATTCCCATAGACTTTGCTTGAATAGAAGAACACATCCATTTTGGCATTAAACAGCGCAGAAGAAAAAGCAGCAAAAAAAGCAGGTAAAAAGCAGGTAAAAAGCAACGTGCGCACATACCCTGAGGCTTAGCTTCAGAATGAATCAGAATAACCAGCACCCTCTACTGGGAGATGTGACCATATATAAGGGAAGGTAGTGGTCACCAACCGGAAGCACCTGAGGCCAGGAGTCAGAAGCTGCTGGAAAGTAAGGCTATGTGCGCACGTTGCGTACAAGCCCTGCAGAAATTTCTGCAGCGATCTGAAGAGCACATGTGCGCTTTAGATCGCTGCAGAAATGTCCGTAGTGAGCGCCGATTCCATGCGCTCTGCCTGCAGCTCCTGCCATAGACAGAGCAGGAGCTGCCGGCAAAGCGCAGGAAAGAAGTGACATGTCACTTCTTTTTGCGCAGCGCTTTGGCAGTAGCCGAAGCGCTGCGCTCTTAGACGCCACGTGCGCACGGCTCCTGCACAATCTCCATAGACTGTGCAGGGGCCGCAGGACGCATGCAGTTACGCTGCGCTACAAAGCGCAGCGTAACTGCATGTTTTTACGCAACGTGCGCACATAGCCTAAAACTGACATTAACTCTTTCTGCACCTAAGGATAGGGCAATATGTTTAATGTGAGGAGTCTCAGATGGCAAAGACAGACTCTGGCCCAGATCCTGTCAAGTCTCTAAATGCAAAGAGATGGCTGTGATAGTGGCACGGCCGGGGTGGAATGACACAGTCACTACTAAAGCTGGGACCACCAGGGTAGCTGAGGCAGGAGACATGGCCAGGGTGGACGGACACCGGGATACCAACGGGACCAGGAGATAGGCAAGAACCCTGTACACTAACGGGGATGCACTGTGGACAAGGGGGTCTGACAACTAGCTGGCTAGGGAACAACCCACTAAATAATAACATTTATCAGGCACCTCCCCTTGTGGGAGAGCACCTTAAGTACCCAGTGAATGACACGCTGGCCCTTTAAAAGAAGGGCAGTGGTACGTGAACATGCCCTAGGAGCATTCCCGGAGGGCCTGTAAAAGTGTGCACAGGTCCCATGGGAGAGAAGCAGGAAGCACCAATGTGAAGGACAGGACCGTGGGGAAGCCATGCAGCCTGGTGCTGGCTGTCTGCAGTGGTGAGTGGGCATCTATGCATGGAGGATGGCGAGCAGTGCAGAGACGCCAGTGCTACACCCTCTTCACTAGAATAAACAAGCGAACTTGTGGTATAATTCTTAAAAAATAAAATTTCAGTTATTCTGAGAGAAGAGCATTAAAAGAACTACAATGCCTGCCGAATATAACGATTAAGCCCGCCGATAAAGGCGGGAACTTAGTTATATGGCCCAATGATCAATATGAGACACAGGCTTATAAAATCCTCAGAAATAATGACAACTATAAAAAACTAACGTATAATCCACTGTCAAGATATCAAACAGAGCTCCATGATATTCTAGACAGGGCCTTCCATGAGGGAACCATCCCTAAGAAAATCATGGACTCTCTGTTAATTTCAAATCCTAGGATGCCAACATTCTACATTATCCCTAAACTTCATAAAAACCAGGTAAACCCTCCAGGACGCCCGATTGTTTCAGGCAACGGGGGCCTTTGTGAGAAAGTATGTGATCTGATTGAGTATTATCTCCAACCCATAGTCTTTACTCTTCCCTCTCACATTAAAGATACTACTGCGGCTCTTCAGAGATTGGATAATCTCAATATAGGAACACAGGCTTTGATGGTAACCACGGATGTGGAAGCTCTATATTCCTCTATAAAACATCAAGATGGAATTTCAGCTGTGGAATTCTTTTTACAATCAAGCAACCTGGACCCCAAACTAGTAGATTTGATCCTCCTTTTACTCAATTTTATCCTGAGACATAATTGCTTTATGTTCAAGGAGGAGATATATCTGCAAACACAAGGAACTGCGATGGGGGCGTCTTGCGCCCCCTCGTATGCAAATTTGTTTTTGGGAGCTTGGGAACGTCAGATTTTCCAAACTGAGCCAGATGAGTCCGTGTACCTGGTCCAAAATTGGATCAGGTACATAGACGACATCTGGTTCATTTGGGAGGGTTCAGTGGATCAATTAAAACTCTTTATGGATCGGTTAAATATGAATAACAAAAACATCTATTTAACCTATAAATATGGTCTAGAGGTGGAATTTTTAAACATAAAAATTCAGGCCTCTCCCAATGGGGACATCAGTACTGAGGTCTACAGAAAAAAGACTTCCACTAATACCCTGTTACATGCTCAGTCGTGTCACCTTCCAGCCACAATCAAAGGTATACCTACCTCACAATTCTTAAGAGCAAAACGCATTTGTTCCTCTACATGTAATTTCCAATCCCAAGCTAAGGAATTGACTAACCGTTTTTTATGTAGAGGTTATAGTAAGAAATGCATCAGACGAGGGTACAGGAGGGCGTTAAATACTCCCCGGGAAAAATTACTTTATCCCCAGTCCACAGAAAGAAAAACGGAACAACCTGTCAGGCTTATCACCACTTATAATAATCACTGGTATGATCTGCATAAGATACTCCAAAAACATTGGAGTGTTCTAATGGTTGATCCTATTCTAAAAAAATGTTTACCAGATCGCCCCATGATTACAGCCCGACGGTCAAAAAATCTGAAAGACTTGCTGGTTCAAAGTTGCTATCAAAATTATAAAAAGAAGCCTCAAATGCAACTATCCCCTGGGTTTTTTCCCTGTGGGATGTGTAAGGGATGCCTCAATATGGTCAAATCTAAGACATTTTTTGGTGTGAAAAATTCGAAGGAATATGTTATCAGTCAACATCTCACCTGCTCGTCAAAAAATGTGGTGTATCAAGCAGAATGTGGTTGTGGCAAATATTACATAGGCCTCACTAGTAGAGAATTAAAAATCCGTGTACGGGAACACGTACGAGATATAGAAAAATCTAAAACAGCACAGGAGAAAACATCTCAAGACTCTACCGAGGCACTATAAATTATACCACAATTCTAACCCTTCCTCTCTAAAAATCAAGGCCATTGACCAGATTAAAATTGACTCGAGAGGAGGTGATTTAGGCACTGTCTTAAGTAAATTGGAGAGTAGGTGGATTTATACACTGGGCACGGTCGCCCCTGCAGGACTAAATGAGCATTTTGGATTTAGTTCTTTTTTGTAAGTTGTATGGGATTGTTTTTAACTAGTTTGATTTTAATTATTTTAATACATGTGTAGGTCTCCTTGGATATCTAGTTGGGCACTAGGTATTGATTGGTATGCTATGTGAAAAAATGTGGAATAACAAACACTAAATTTTTCCTTCTTATGTTCAAGGATCGTTTGATACCCGATTAATCTACAACAGTTTGATTTAAACCAGGATTGCGAAGAAGTAACTGCAATTGGTGTCAACTACTACTCTGGATGCAGCCTCCGCTTTACTATGAACATTTATAATGTATTAACTGTTATTTTGCATGAACATATTCAAGAATATTTAGGTGGTTGGTTGCTGCTATATTATGGGTATGGGGGGGCGACCCAAGGTTGTGCGTAGGGCTTGGGTTGAGTCCGGATCCGTCTTCCCCATCCGGTCCTGTTGACCGGGTGGGGGAGACGGTTTTGGGAGTCTCCTTTAGCTGCCACGCCATATAACCTAGGGGGCATAGTGGGGGTTGCTGCTATCTGAGGACGCTCGGAGGGACAGCACCGCCACTATTGCCCTGGTCTATATGTGGACGCAATTCGTCCTTAAAATTGAGATATGTGGTGAACCATGGGTAGCTATGCACATTTTATAAATACTGTATATGATTTGCATAAAGTATCCTGTATATTCAATACAGATATGCATTCTAGTTTAGGTTCTCTTGTATCCATGACGGCGGCGCTTGTGCGGTTTTGTTATGTGGTTTGTTGCGTGCTATGTGTATAATGGGTGGATGGTTTATCGGATGGCACTTAGAATTATATAAGCAATGTTGCAAACTGGTGGTTATATCCGAGACTAGAGGTGACTTTTTTAGGACCACAGGGGCAGAGTACGGTCTGGGAAATGCTGGGCAGTGATTAGATTCGGCGCATTTTTGAGGCGTCTTGTGTCAATACAAATCATGGAGGTTGCTATAGGTACACATGTTACGGCCTGTGACGTAGATAGGATGGGTGAATTGGGCCGCCCTTATTGGTGAGTGAGTTGTTTATGGCCGAGCACCTCGTGGTGTTTTGGAAAAAACTCCTCATTGGTTTAGAAGTATCATGTGAGTTGCTAAAGAGCGCAGCTTTTTGTTGTCATGTAATCGGATGGTCTAAGATTGGGCCTTTATACTGACGTACGTTTGTTCCCTGCCTGATAACACTTAGGCAACATAGGTTTACACGTGTATTTAGATGGAATCATGTCCGGGACATGTACTTGCCAGTGAGACGCTAGAGGTTGCTGTGACAACACACGTCACGTCCTATGACATGGCTGTGATAGATTAACCTGGCCTCTTTCACTGGCGGCTGAAGCGTCTAGTATACATAGGTCTTTGCCGTCCTGTCAGGACTTTTTATTGGTTAAAATCGTATCACGTGATTTGCTTTGATTTCTCCGTCATCAAAGAGCGCAGCTACGGGCTGTTATGTACATGTTGACTGTAACTAATTGCGGTTTGGCCGCTATGCTGACAGATGTCTGTATCCCGGCTGACTGCACCTTGGTAATATAAGTTTATACCTGTCCTTGGATGAGGTCATGCTCGGAACACATGTTTGTCAGTCGGACGCTAGGGGTTGCCTTGACAACACGCGTCACGTTCTATGACGCGGCTGTGGGGAGCTGACCTGACCTCCTTCATTGGCGATTGAAAAGCCTGGTAGAAGGAGGTTCTTACTGTCCCACTTGGACGTTACATTGGCTAAGGCTGTATCACGTGATTCGTCAGCCTGTTGCATCCATGGGGCGTAGTAAAATAAACTATGTGGAAGCTTTGAGCACAGCTGACCGGGATTCCACTATGCAGTGACGGACATTCGATCTCCCCTATGGGAACGTCAGACACCGCCCACGTGGTGCAACAGGAAGTCCACTTTTTTCCATCTAAAACTAATTGCCCACACTATATATACCCGACCTACACACAGTCCACCATACGTCCCCTGAAGAAGAGGTGAAACGCGCGTAGGGACTGGTGGGGTATCCGGACTTGCTGCAATTGGTCAGTATTGTACTATGGTTGTGATCATATAGTTGTTTTTTCTACGGGCTTTAATACAAACCAAGTATGGTTTCCACTTACTATATGTATAGGGCCTTGTTATACTATTGACACGCAGCTGGGTGTTCAGTATAGGCAGCCTTGAGGCTGGGTTTACTATTTAATAGGTGGTAATGGGAAATTACAATATGTATTGATATTCTTGATGTACTCTACCCTAAACCTATGCTAGTGACTTATAATCTTAACTGACCCTAACAGTGTATGTGTCTTGATATGGTAATTGATCGCAACTGCTGTAAATAATTTGCATGCAATTCTGTTAACCCCTTGAGGACTCTTTGCTGAGGTAATTTTAAATGCATAAACAATAAAATTTTATTCTTTAAGAATTATACCACAAGTTCGCTTGTTTATTATAGTCATAGTGGTGTTCTGGTACTTTCAATGAGGTTGGGAAGTGACTTATATTAAACCCTCTTCACTAGGCCAGAAGGAGATCTCTTCTGTGGAATGATGTCCTCAGAGTTGATGGAAGAAGAGACGGCTGGTGGAAGGGGTAGACTGGATGACCTTTGTTTAGGAGGCCTACTCTGAGATACAGAACTAGTAACCGGGACAGAAGATTCAGGGACACTTTGAGATTCCTCTTTCCTCTCGACAAAGTCAATGGTAGCCGGCTGACATTCAGGAGACAGAACCGGATGACAAGATGGTACCTCTGAAGATCTGGATGGATGGCCAGTAACCAGACACTTCTCGTGACATCTCTATCCCCAGTAGAGACCTCACCAGATTTCCAATCCAGAAAAAGCTCATGAGCACAGAGCCAAGGCAGACCTAGAAGAAACGGACAAGACAAATTTGGAAGAACAAGGAAGAGATCTCCAAATGCATATCTCCTACACATAGCTTTTCGGGCTCAGAGACGAAGCATATGGGTTCGGACAGGAGCATTCCATTACGGACAACACTGACAAGGGCTTCAGAAGGCATCGGATAGGAATTTGGTAACGATACACCACAGCTCACTGAACGAAACTTACAACAGAAACGGAGTACAGACGAGCCGTTTCAGAGAACTGAACTCCTCCATACGACACGGTCACAGAAAAGACCAATGAAGTAGAGGAACTGCTTTGGCCGAGGGAGATGAATGTACTCTGCTCCTCCACAGTAGAAGCACAACCCCAAGGCTCTGTGATATCCTCGTCATTGTTCACACATCTTGATATCATCCACTTGCATGGCTTCAGAAACTGGGGAAGAAGCTGGAGCCTGGGGAGCCAACAGTCTCTTAAAGGCTGGAGCCAGGCGCGTAGGTCTCCCTTTACGGGTGACTTCTATGTATTGTTACTGGAACCTGTGATTGACCGATGTGGCTAAGAAGATAAATTCATCCAGAGTAACAGGAATGTCACGATTGGCCAGTTCATCCTTGATTCTTCCAGATAAACCTTCCTAAAAGGTGGACACCAGTGCCTAATTATGCCATCCAAGTTCTGAAGAGATAATACAGAATTGAACAGCATACTGACCCATAGTCTGGACACCTTGGTGCAACTGCAGAAGAGAAGACGCAGCAGACATGACATGGTCTGGCTCATCAAAAACTCCTCTGAAGGCCTGCAGAAATTCCAGAATGTTAGAGGTAATTGGGTAATTTCTTTCCCACAGGGGATTAACCCAAGCGAGAACTTCACCACGAGGTGCGATATCAGGAACGCCACTTTGGACTGGTGCCCTGGTTGAGGAAACCTCGGCATTGCTTGGGTCACCATCAAAGCAAAGTGAGGCAGACAAACAAGGTACAGATACAAGCGGAGCAGGAGCTGGAATGTTCATTCACTGACTGTAGATGGGCCAGAATTTGATTTTGCTGTTCCCACATCTGCGGCAGCTCTTAATATATTTTTGAAAGAGGCGGAGAGCCACTGCAGATAGTAAAACTGCAAGCAGGAGTGGACCCACTGACCCACAGGAGGACCCTTAAATGAGCTTAAATGAGATGTGGGTTTCTAATGTAAAACCTCTGATGGGTTAACAGACGGTGCCAGCGCGAATCCTCTCAGCTGTACCTCAGCTCCCCTGATGAATATAAGTTAGGAAACGCGTCGGGTAAAGGAGAATTTGAGAGAGGACAGCGAGTCTATTCTAAAGGGTTCCCGGACCCAGTTTGAGAGGGGCCGTGGAAACGCCTATAATGATGACAGACTGCCCTTTTGGAAAAGAGATACACCAGCACGGGTGAGATCATTCCATATTCTGCTAATCATACAATGCTAGGGTGGAGAATTGCTATGACCATTATCCCTGGGCATTGTTGATTATATTCTGAGTTTTTGAGCACTAGTCTGGCTTTGATTTGTGACCTGGATAGATGTCCTGGTTTTCTACCCCCCTCTTTTGATAACTAGAGGTGGTGTGGGGTGATATTGCAAACACTGCTACTGTGGAGATGTTTTTGGATGCCCTGAGCATTGTTTGATAACCAGCGTGTGCGTCTCAGTGCAGTTGTGACACCTGCTAGCACCATTTACAATGTCACGCGGCAGAATGCACTAGTCCCCTGTGTTGAGACGTAAGGACTGTGCAGCACGTTAATTCTGCGGCTGGCATCTGCTTTTTATTTGAGGCAAGGTGATCCTTTCCTTTTCAGAGGAACGATCCTTTCTTTTTTAGAGGAAATAATAAAAGTTAATTTTTAGGTATTTTTGCTGTATTTGGTCTTTCATCCTATTATATACCATACCAGTGGCTGTATTATTCAGTTTTACAATATAGTCAACATAGTAAATAAAAAAAAACTAAAAAAAATTGGAATTATATTTTTTTTTGCAGTTCCCCATTTTCCAGTAGAATATATGGTAAAATCAACGGTTTCATTTCAAAGTACAAATCGTCCGGCAAAAAAACCAAGCCCTCTTATGGTTCTTATAAAAAAAAAAGGGGGGGGATTAAAAACCGAAAACCGGCCTGGTGGTGAAGGGGGTATGTCTGCGAGCCGTCTACATGGAGCTGCAGCACTGCTCTCCTCACAGTGTCAACAACCGCTCCTTAGCGAGGACTCTAGGAGAGCTCTAGGCTCCGCCCATCGAGCGTCATCAGCTCAGCAGCCCGGCAGCAGCCAATAACAGCTCTCCCTGGACTCAGCATGCTGCATCAACTGTGTTCTCATTGGCCCGCTCTGCCTGCCTTCTGATTGGGTGTGCAGTTGGAGCTGGGCGGAGTTAGCAGCAGCAGCAGTGTTCGCCAGGGTAAAGCCCCCCGCTTCCGGCATTAGCTATAGTCTCTCCCGTTACGCGGAGACACAAAGGCTGTGGAGAGCAGTGCGGAGGGATGGACGCGGCTCCCGTGTACGGGGTTTAGGCACGGTGGTGCCCCGGCTGCTGCTGTGTGTCAGCTCCGCACAATGTGAGCTGCCCCTAGGATGTCATGGGCCGTTGGGGACACGCAGGATGCTGGGCAGCTGCTGACGGTCACTTGCTCTTGAAAGAGGGGCGCCTGTGGGGCGAGAAGGTGCGCAGGGGCTACTGAATGCCTGCCCCGCAGCCCCAACATGGAGGCGGTGGGAGACTTCGAGTACTGCAGGAAGGACCTGATCGGGCATGGAGCCTTCGCCGTGGTGTTCAAGGGGCGGCACAGGAAGGTAAGCGGCCTCCTCCCTGCACTGTCTGCCCCATAGCTCCCTGTGTGTCTAATTACAGGGGGTCACATCCAGGGCTCATGGTATCCTGCTGGGGACACGGGACCTGCTGCCTGCCATAGCACAGGGTGACCGCTCTCCTCCTGGCACCATCACAGCTAACTTGGCAAGATGGTCTGTGTATAGAAGTATAGATATATCTGCGTATATTACACCCATGGATCTATTGTGGAGAGAAAGTGGAGTGTCACGTAACAACCAATCAGATGATGGCTATTATTTTCAGACCTCCTTGGGTCAGTAGAAGCAGTAACCTCATTGGTTGTTTCGGGCAATTTGTCCCCTTTTGCCTTGAACCTTTTTTGTTAAATCTCCCCCTAATGTATTTGCACTATTCTGGGTAAATGGCCATCTGTGCACAGACCCCCGGTGTATGGGCTGTGCTTCCGCTATGCACTTCTGATTGATGGTGAGACTGGTGTTGCCCACACATGGCTCTTCTCCCAGCACCAGTCTTTATTAGGCTGCATTCACACATCCGGTTTTTGCAGTGCGGCTCAAAAGCCTATGCGGCGGAAAAAACTGATCCGTTGCATAAGTTTTTCCATGCGGCCCGTCCGTTTTTTGACAGATGCGGCTTGATACTGAGCATGCGCAGTGCAAACAACCGCATCCGGATGTGGGTTTTGCCACAGGACGCCGCATCCGGCGTCCATAGGCTTGCATTGTAAATCGCGTCGGATCCGGCGCGATGCGGGGTTTTTTTTCGGCGCACAACAAAAAGTGCCAGGCAACGTTCCATCCGGCCGCCGCGTGGGCTAAATATGCCGCATCCGGCAAAAACCGGACGCAACGCAAGGCCATGTGGCACAATACAGCGCTAATGCAAGTCTATGTGGGAAAAACGCAACCAGCGGCAAAAAAAACCGGTTGTGTTTTTTCTGCAAAGCGCCGTATTGTGCCGGTCAGCAAAAACCGTATGTGTGAAAGCAGCCTTATCAGGAATTGTGTGATACTGCGGTCACCTGTAAATAGAAATGTTCCATCACATCACTAGTCCGCACTGTGGAGGGGAAGTGAGGAATGTCTCATGATGGGGCCATTAGTTTCCAAGCATGTGCTGTTCCTGGAGAGTCACCATAGGGAATGCATCAGTTTGATTAATGGAGTTATTCTAAGCAAAGCTGAAGGAAGCTTGGTCAATTTAGCAACTCAAATATTGGCCCTGGTGAGCAAGGTCACTTCACCCCCACAGATATGGAGCCTGAACAGAAGTGGTGAGAGCGCTCTCCTGCTGGGCTAGTAACAATGGGCACATAAGACTGGCAATATATCACTCTATTGCCCATTATTGCTCCCACCCAGAATACATCTTGGGGCTCTAGGCCTAGCTGTAGGCACTGGGCATGCGGAAGGGAACCTGTGGTTATTAAAGGGGTAGTAGTGTCCTGCTTCTGTGATTAATGATAAATGGGAAACGGTGTAGAATGTATTTCCATACGCACAGCACAGGTGTGGCGCCCACTCTCGTCCAGGCCGCCTCTGATACCTCCTTGGCCCTGCAGTGTTGGTTGTCGCAGGAGGCCTAGATTCTAGTCCTTATGGCAAGTAATGGCACCTAGTTAGCGCCTGAGACGCAGAGGTTGTGGGTGACATAAGTGAAGGCCGGCTGTCATGGAGAACCATTTGCCGGACCAGCGCTGTGCATATCGAATTGGAGTACACGGCGGTGACTACAGTTGAGGTGAGCACTGCTCAGACTGGTGGGATGGCTAAACCTGACCTGGAAGACTTGGGCTGCACACCATTCTGAATCGCCACTACAAAGCGCCATTGCTAGCTCCGAGGTCGGGCCTAAAGGGCGAATTGGTAAATTACGTATAGTAAAAGCACATTTTTCTATTAGTGTCAGCTCCTAACTTCTGTGCAGTCTATGGGCAGCAATGAAGTGTAGGCTTGTAGGGGAAGGTTCTCTTGTGTATTGAAATCGCTGCTTGCTCCTTTACAGCAGGTGTTAGGATCACATTTCCATCAGTGTTTGGTCTGTCAGTTTTTTACCATCAGTTTCATAATTTTATTTTTTGCTTACGAGAATTTTTCTGAAATTTCTTCTACCAAATAGGCATGAAAATCAGACAGCATACTGATGGCATCCAAGCACTTTCCAGTTTTATGGGGTTTTTTTGCAGGCCCATAGACTTGCATTGTCAAAATTGATCCTAGAATGGTATCAAAATCGGACATTCCTTCTTATTTTGGTGCGCACCTTAGGCCACATGAACACGTTGAGTATTTGAGGTTTTTACCTCAGTGTTTGTAAAGCCACGTGCACACCGAGTATTTGGTGAGTTTTTTTACCTCAGTAATTGTAAGGCCACGTGCACACGCTGAGTATTTGGTGAGTTTTTTACCTCAGTATTGGTAAGCCAAAACCAGGAGTGGAGCAATCAGAGGAAAAGCACCACTTCTGTATTTCATGCTGCCTCCTGGTTTTGGCTTTCAAATACTGAGGTAAATAGCTGACCAAATACTGAACGTGTGCATGTAGCCTTACAAATACTGAGGTAAAATATTAAGCAAATACTCCATGTGTGACAATCAAGACAAAACCATCACTGATCTTGAGGAGACCAGCCAGAGAAAACACTGCCGGCAGCCAGCGAGGGCGCTCAATGCAGTGAAATCCTAGGTGCATTGCCCCCTGGGATTTCACGGTGTTGAGTGCCCTCGCTGGCTGCCAGCAGTGTTTTCTCTGGCTGGTCCCCCCGAGATCAGTGATTTGTTTTGTCTTGTTGGTCTACTAGGCATTGCTCCCACCTGGCCAGAATCCTACTCCACACTGATGAGGGGCAATACCCCGAAACAGCTGTCTATGGATAGGATACCTGGCCTTGGTATTTCCCTTGTCATATCTTTAAACTCGTCAAGAGTTGGATACTGACTAAAAGGGCCACTTAATATGGTGGTCTCCTAAAAAGAGCCACTCCTTGGCTAGGTCCTTCATGGAGGAATATCTGGCTATTTTCCGTGTCGAGACTCCTAACAGAGGCTCCATGGACCTTTTTGATTTCCATGTGAGACATTGCAGAGACTACCCTCATTGACAAGAGGAATGGTAACATTCAGTTTTCAATTTTTTCATAAATTTCTAGGCGGCATAATCAAGGAACAATAAAACTCAGGGATGCTCCAGACTTACTACATGGCGAAGATATGTAATACATAAGCAAACAAGTTAGTGGTGGTATATCCAGAATGTTCTGGGGTTTTCCAGGACTTTGCTTATTTTATCCTAAGGGGCTAACAACTTACAGGCAATTATTTGCTAATAGTGATAAGTGAGCACTGCCATGCTCGGGAGCAAGCAGTTGGATGCTGTGATGGGCACAACGCAAGCACCAGAGTAGAATGGAAGTCGATTAGGAACTGGAGCATTTTTACAGTAAATTTTCCCAAAAAAATGCTTCAGCTCCTCATTGACTTCCATTATATTCGGTACTTGAGTTGCGCCCATTTGAGCATACGACTGTTCATTACAAGTACAGAGCACCCGAGCATGGTAGTGCTTACTAATCACTAGTTACGAGTACCCAGAAACCAAGCATGGTAGTGCTCACTCATCACTAGTTACGAATACTGAGCATGGTAGTGCTCACTCATGACTAGTTATGTGTACCGAGCACCCGAACATGGTAGTGCTCGCTCATCACTAACTAAGAGTACAGAGTATGGTAGTGCTCGCTCATGACTAGTTATGTGTACCAAGCACCCGAGCATGGTAGTGCTCACTCATTACTAGTTACGAATACTGAGCATGGTAGTGCTCACTCATGACTAGTTATGTGTACCGAGCACCCGAACATGGTAGTGCTCGCTCATCACTAACTAAGAGTACAGAGTATGGTAGTGCTCGCTCATGACTAGTTACGAGTACCGAGCACCCGATCATGGTAGTGCTCGCTCATCACTAGTTGCTAACTACCTGCCTGTTGTGCCTGGCGCCAATTTCTGCCAACAGAATAGTCACACAACTACCTGTCCTTAAGTTCCTGGCACATAAGGAAAAGTAAGCAAAGTCCTGGATAACCCTCTGTTACGTCACCGCCGGAGTCTGCTCCAGCGACTTCTGCTCCGATCGCCAGGCGACACCGTGTTCCTGCCGTGGATGGTGCTGGTGATGAGAGAGGACTCGATGCCAGCGGCATCGGTGGGCGCAGGCTCCGATCATCCACTGGGCTGGGTTATCTTGGGATCTGCAATACCACTGGCTGACTGTGGGTGGCGTGTGTCTTCCAGCTGAAGTTCCCAGCGTTCAGCTACAGCCAATGGGAAGACACCACACCCTTCTTATTCCCCTCCTGTCACATGACCACGGCCAGAGATAGTTCTGATTTCCTGGCTCCTGGTCCGCCCTATTCTGGTTTGTGATTTCTGCGTGTTTTCTGACTACCCTCCTGCCTGCTGCTTTTGTACTTCGCTGCCCGATCCGGATTTGACCTCTGCTCCGTTTTCTGATTACGTCGTTGTCTGCCGATTCTGTCCCTGTTCTGCTATTCCTGGTTTCACCCTGCCTGACGACTACTCTCTCGGACTGCAGCCTTCCACAGGTAGTGATCTCCAGGGCCCTGTGTAATGCCAAATCCCTGTATAGGGGTTAAAGGATTTCAGGGTTCTGGGGGTCCTGCTTGGTGAGGGGCTTCCCTCTAGTCTGTCCATTACATCCCCCCTGAGTCTGTTGATCCAGGCAGGCGCTACACCCCCTCAATGAGATGTGCCCATCTACTCTTGATGTCCGATTGGGCAGGAGAATGGAAGACATTTGGTACACCAGTTTTTTTTTTTTTTTTTTCCCATTTTCATCTTATCTGCATGTTTTTGCAGACTGGAGAAGTAATAAAATGTTTTCCTCCTGTCCTCAGATGTATTCTGGCCATAAAACAAAGGATGGTAAATACAGTAGTGTAAATGCTCCTTGAGGCTTTGCTAATGGCAGGTTTGTCATTGTAAGACATAAAATGTATAGTCAATAAATCACTGCTGGCTAAACATCCACATTGAGGACTGTGTAATTATTTGTAACAGTCTGTATAGATAATAATATCGCAGAGGGTCCAGGGCAGAGTCCAGGTGAATGGCCCAAGTGTCTTGCTGTTGTGATCACATTTCCATTAGCGGTGATGAAGGTGTCTGCTTATCCGCCACTAACGGACATCTTATGATATGGAGGGATTGACAGCGCTGCAGCTTAGGGATTTGTGCTGTGAGGTAGAGCTGACTGCTGATGTGGGCGCTGCACAAGCCTCAGCTTCTCCAATCTTCATAGTAACCTGGCTTACAGCCTCCATGCTGAATCTTGCCCCTCTGTAATTGATCACCTGCTAGATGCAGCTAGAACGGTTCCCAAAAATCTCCAACCCTAGCGAAGAAGTAAAGTCTGCATAATCTGTGTGCTTGTTTTTGTGGCTGTTATACAAGCTTGTGTGCTGAAAACAGGAGGTGACCTGAAGATTTTGTCACACCTCCTACTTCTTTACTGCCTGCTGACAAATGCCTGCAGGGCTCCTCTGCCCTAATCCGCAGGATCCCGAAATAGGTTTTAAATGGCAGTGTGGATTGCCTTTTTACAGGATCATTCATGGACATGCCTGATCTGTTGTGTAACCCATCTCGTTGGTTTATATGGTTAAATCAAAGACACCCCTGGTCAATTATGCTCAGTTATTGCCCTTATATTAGTCCTGCTGTCCCCACAGTATTATGTTCTTGTTGCTCTTTTTTTTGTGTGCAAGTCTGATCTATATTTCCAGAGATATGCGCTGTATACACAAAGCTGTCAATCAGTAGTGTCGGTGGGATTCAAAGAACTGCTAGATTTGTGACAAATAAGATAGGGGTGTTATTAAAATGGGAGTAAGGGGCACATCACAGGAATCAGGGTCTCTGCCTCTAAATCAGATGTGGTAGCAGAAACCTGGTGACAGATTCCCTTTTAAGCATAGTGTCAGTAAATGTAATCTCCTAAAGGCTGCTTTACACGAGACGACGGATCGAGCGATGCATCGTCGGGGTCACAGTTTTCGTGACGCACATCCGGCATCATACACGGCGTCGTCTCGTGTGACACCTCTGAGCGACGCAGTATCGCTCACAAATTGTGAGTCGTGTACTCGTCGCTCAGTTTCATAATATCGTTTATTTTTACTTGTGCCGGTTGTTCATCGTTCCCGTGACACCACGGGAGCGATGAACTCTGCCTACCTGCGTCCCACGGCTCCCGCCGGCTATGCGGAAGGAAGGAGGTTGTCCCTTCAGGAAGTGGACGTTCGCCACCCACAGCGAGGTCGCTCAGCAGGTAAGTACGTGTGACGTGGTTTTCACCACTTTGTGCGACACGGGCAGCGATTTGCCCGTGACACACAAACGACGGGGGCGGTTACGATCGATTGTGAAATCGCACAATCGGTCTTCCCGTGTAAAGCAGGCTTAAGGGTATATCACCAGTATAAAGTGACTTGTGTACCTTATGTGCCCCAAGTCGAATGCCTTTGGCTGGAATGCCCCTGGTGAGATCCTCCTTCATTTCACTCCGTCTTCATTACTTTGTCACGTCATCGCCGCATTTCGAAACGTGGTTGTGTTAATCATATTTGTTTTTAAATCCATGCCAATGACTGGGCACAGCTGTCTGCAAGGGATTTGGCAAACAGCTCGGTGGTTTCTGCCAAGATTTCAGAGCAAGACAACATGAAATTTAATTATTACTTTTGTTTCTTATGCTTCTTTGGAAAAGTGTTTTTTTTTTTTTTTTGTTTTTAATTTTTTATTTTTTTTTCCCATTTAGAAAACTGACTGGGAGGTGGCCATTAAAAGTATCAATAAAAAGAACTTGTCAAAGTCGCAAATCCTGCTTGGCAAAGAAATCAAAATTTTGAAGGTAAGGATTAATGCTGGTTTCAGATGAAATATACAATCTCCTCCATAATTGCTGTACAGGCAGAAGTCGGTGTTTCTTGTTGCAGACCACCATCATTGATGGGATCCTGTAATTTGATGTCTGTCTTTGTCCAGCCGCAGCTTTTGCTCTAGAGCAGTTTGCATCCGTTTTCTTCTTCTGCCAGTTCTTTCCCTCTTACGTTCCCCGTTGTTAATAAGGGCCAGTGAGGGAAACTTGCCATTGATCTCGAATGCTGACCAAGTACTGTAAAACACCTGCGTGCCTTGGGTCCTTCTGTGCAGTGCAAGCAAGGATTAATTGATGAGGTCTGTAATCCATGACTACCCCCCCAGGGTGTAAAATAAAGGATTAGGTTCATAGCGGGGACATTCTCAAACATGTTGGACAGCATTGGTGTGATGAGAAATCTCAAATGTCAGAAACCAACATTAGCTCCATCTGGAAATGCCACGGTGTCTGTTTTTAATTAGTTTCGCTGGACATTCCAGCTCTCTATGGCCAGTGGACACAAATCTCCCCAGGTCATGTGATGGACGGATTAGTCACTCCGCCGTACCCGTAACAAGCCATACAACGCGTGTCCAGGACTGTCCTTGTGGACTAAATCATAAACTAAATAGTAAAGTTTGGAATGGCTGAACTAATGTTTGATTGTGCTGACGCAGACACATGCATTATAGACCATATTGGCAGTTGTAGTAATTTATACTGCTCATTCACCTTCGATTTACACGGGGGTGATTAATGGCCCATTTACTGCCAGACCTGACATTATAATACGCTGAAGCTTCATGCTCACCGCTTGGGTTACATTAGTTTATCATGTATATATTGAAGAATGGCAGTAATCCCATTTCTGAAAAGTGAAAAATTGGTTTTATTCCAAGTCCATGTACACAATGCTGTGGCTATGGCAATGTGCCTTTTTTATTGAGAGCCAAAACTTTGTGTACATGGGCTTGGAATAATTGCAACATTCCTTAAATGGGATTCTTGCCATTCGTCATTGTTTATATTTTTATAGTCCATGACTCTGACTTGTACCCGAACTTTTTGATTGCTGCTTTATCCCCCTTTTATTTGGAATTTTATATAATCTATTATTATATCGCCTTTTATTCCATGGCACTTTACAAGTGAGCATGTGTGTAGTCCAGTTTCTACTCTTTAGACTTCAGCGCTCGGTTATACTGAGATGCAGAAATCACGGGTGGTGGAAAACTAATGGAGTCCACCTATGCGCTACAGCCTAATGCTAAATGGAGTCCACCTATGCGCTACAGCCTAATGCTAAATGGAGTCCACCTATGCGCTACAGCCTAATGCTAAATGGAGTCCACCTATGCGCTACAGCCTAATGCTAAATGGAGTCCACCTATGCGCTACAGCCTAATGCTAAATGGAGTCCACCTATGCGCTACAGCCTAATGCTAAATGGAGTCCACCTATGCGCTACAGCCTAATGCTAAATGGAGTCCACCTATGCGCTACAGCCTAATGCTAAATGGAGTCCACCTATGCTCTACAGCCTAATGCTAAATGGAGTCCACCTATGCTCTACAGCCTAATGCTAAATGGAGTCCACCTATGCGCTACAGCCTAATGCTAAATGGAGTCCACCTATGCGCTACAGCCTAATGCTAAATGGAGTCCACCTATGCGCTACAGCCTAATGCTAAATGGAGTCCACCTATGCGCTACAGCCTAATGCTAAATGGAGTCCACCTATGCGCTACAGCCTAATGCTAAATGGAGTCCACCTATGCGCTACAGCCTAATGCTAAATGGAGTCCACCTATGCACTACAGCAGGGGTGGGGAACCTCCGGCCCGCGGGCCGCATGCGGCCCGCCATGACCTTTTATGCGGCCCCCGGGCACATTCCCGGGGGCTGTAGTGCTGGGGCCGCCAGCCCTTTAAATGACCACATGCACTGTTTGGGAGAACCAATGAGCTCTCCCGCTGTCCAGTAGCGTAATCAGCGGTGTGTGCCTGCCCCTCTGTCCCCTCGTGCTTGTGTGTGCCCGCCCCTCTGCCCTCCGGAGCGATATGCCCGCCCCTCTTTCCCCTCGTGCTGTGTGTGCCTGCCCCTCTGCCCTCTGGAGGGCAATCTGCCCGCCCCTCTTTCCCCTCGTGTGGTGTGCCCGCCCCTCTGCCCTCCGGAGCGATCTGCCCCCTCTGCCCTCGGCGCGATGTGCCTGCCCCTATGTCCTGTCGTGTGGTGTGACCGCACCTTTCAACTCCAGAGCGATCTGCCCGCCCCTCTGCCCTCCGGCCTGCACTGTCTCCGGCGCTGTGTGTGTGCGCGCCTGCACTCTGCTCCCTGTCCAGTACTTTGTGTACCCTCCCTCCAGAGTTGTGTGCAACAATCAGTGCTGTGTCCCTCACCCCATGCTGTCTATCACCTCAGGTTTGTGGCTCCCCGTTAATGTCAGGGCTCTGCAGGTGCTGTGTGCAGAGCCTTGACATTACTGGGGGGGGGCAGTGCTGTGTGCCCTCCCAATGCTGTGCATCACCCCCAGTGTGGTGTTCCCCCAGTGATGTCTGTGCCCCCCTCAGTGATGGCTTTGCCCCCAGCTCCTCTTGTGATGTGTATGTCCCCCAGCCCCTCTTGTGTTGTGTATGCCCCCCAGCCCCTCTTGCGTTGTGTATGCCCCCCAGCCCCTCTTGCGTTGTGTATGCCCCCCAGCCCCTCTTGCGTTGTGTATGCCCCCCAGCCCCTCTTGCGTTGTGTATGCCCCCCAGCCCCTCTTGCGTTGTGTATGCCCCCCAGCCCCTCTTGTGGTGTTTGCCTTCAGCGTCTCCTGTGACTTGTACATCACATTGGAGATGCTGGGGGCATATACATCACAGGAGACACTGGGGACATACACAACACAGGAGGGGCTGTGGGCATTTACATCACAGGAGGGGCTGGGAGCATATATAGCTCCTCATGTGATGTATGTGCATCCAGTGTCTCCTGTGTTGTGTATATACAGCAGTCCCAGCGTTTCCTTTCTGTGGTGTATACGTCAGTCCCAGCGTTTTCAATGTGATGTATATGCCCCCAGCCCCTCCAGTGATGTATGTGCCTTCAGTGACTCCTGTAATGTATATAGAGCAGTCCCAGTGTCTCCTATGTGTTGTGTGTGTGCCTCCAGCGTCTCCTATGTGTTGTGTGTACCTCCAGCGTCTCCTATGTGATGTATATGATTTAGCAAATATTATCACAAAGAGTTGACTGCGCTTCAGACCGAGACAGAAAAGCAGTTGTGAGAAGAAACATGATTAGTATCCTCAAACATCACAGCCGCACCAAAGAGAAGCCGCCACAGTAGGGGTGAGTTAATTGTTTGACCAAATATAGCCGGGTAATTTTCACATTGATAATTTTGTGCGGCCCCCGAAGGTTGGTAGAAATTTCCAAATGGCCCCCGGCTGAAAAAAGGTTCCCCACCCCTGCACTACAGGCTAATGCTAAATGGAGTCCACCTATGCGCTACAGCCTAATGCTAAATGGAGTCCACCTATGCACTACAGCCTAATGCTAAATGGGGTCCACCTATGCGCTTCAGCCTAATGCTAAATGGGGTCCACCTATGCACTACAGCCTAATGCTAAATGGGGTCCACCTATGCGCTACAGCCTAATGCTAAATGGAGTCCACCTACGCGCGCTACAGCCTAATGCTAAATGGAGTCCACCTACGCGCTCTACAGCCTAATGCTAAATGGAGTCCACCTACGCGCGCTACAGCCTAATGCTAAATGGAGTCCACCTACGCGCGCTACAGCCTAATGCTAAATGGAGTCCACCTACGCGCGCTACAGCCTAATGCTAAATGGAGTCCACCTACGCGCGCTACAGCCTAATGCTAAATGGAGTCCACCTACGCGCGCTACAGCCTAATGCTAAAGCCTAATTGTAATTTTCATTTTCCATTGGGAAATTAAGCAATTTTATCAGCTATTGTGAAAGAAGATTTCAACACCTACAAAGTCCATCCTTAGATTATGCAAATTATAGATGTTCCTAAGACCTGCAAATAATCACATTTTCCAACACCTACTTCCAAACCGTGTTATGTGGCAAGGCATAAAATCCAGATTCAAAGCAAATTATTTTAGCCACATGAAACCTCAGATCAAGTGTTATGGGATACTTGTGCAATGCCTTTTCATCAGCACAACACTTAAGTGGGCTTTATACACAGCGACATCGCTAGCGATGTCGCTGGTGAAAGCACCCGCCCCCGTCGGTTGTGTGACACGGGCAAATCGCTGCCTGTGGTGCACAACATTGCTTACACCCGTCACACGTACTTGCCTGCCTAGCGACGTCGCTGTGGCCGGCGAACCGCCTCCTTTCTAAGGGGGTGGTTCGTTTGGCGTCACTAAGCGGCCGTCCAATAGAAGCAGAGGGGCGGAGATGAGCGGGCCGAACATCCCGCCCACCTCCTTCATTCCTCATTGCGGGCGGCCGCAGGTACAGTGATGTTCCTGCGGTGTCACACATAGCGATGTGTGCTGCCGCGGGAACGACGAACAATCTGTCTCCTGCAACAGCAACGATTATCGGGATAGGAACGACTGGTCAACGATCAACGATTTGGTAAGTAATTTTGATCGTTAATGGTCGTTCCTGTGTTTCACATGCAACAATGTCGCTAACTAAG
The DNA here is from genome assembly GCF_048569485.1 of Anomaloglossus baeobatrachus. NCBI lineage: Eukaryota > Metazoa > Chordata > Amphibia > Anura > Aromobatidae > Anomaloglossus > Anomaloglossus baeobatrachus. The sequence goes on from NC_134354.1 coordinate 435,609,088, forward strand.
CCGGATGTGCGTCACGAATTCCGTGACCCCAACGACATCTCGTTAGCGATGTCGTTGCGTGTATAGCCCGCTTTATTGTCCCTTGTCTCAGAGAGGCAAAAATCCTTGAACAGTGAGACAATGATCTCCGGCAGATCGCAAACTGCATAGGCTAAGATACTGGCACTGTTCATCATTGTATCTCTCAATGATTGGGAGAAGATGACCACAAGAGGTGCACGGAAGCAAAATTCTGCACTAACATATGTTCATATTGGTTGAATTGTGCATAGTGGTCCATTTTGTACTGGAAGTGCAACTGTATGTGACATACCAAAGTTAAGGCATAAAACAGCGTCTACACAAACCATCCGAAAGGTTACCAGATGTTTAGCTGCAGTTGTTCCATTAACCTCACCTTACCGCTCTTAGACAATCGTGGTGCAGAGAGACTCCATTGTGGTCTATCTTCAGCGTTGCGTCTTGCCTTTGTCTTTTTACTCAAAAAAAATTTACACCTTCCTTGATTTCAATGGTTTTATGCATTGGAACATTATTAAAAAAACAAAACAAACAAATTTGATCTTGGTGTTAAAACTAAGGTAACGACCAGGGCTGTGGAGTCGGTAAACCAAACCTTCGACTCCGACTCCTCAATTTCTCTTGCACCGACTCCGACATATATTGCTTATAGTTAGGTGAAAAATTTATTGTAGTACATGAACATGTGTATATGAACATCAGACATTTAATTATTTTTATGATACAATAATCAAGATATTTGGATAGAACATATAATATATTTATTGGAATACAACTAAATTGTAAATATATATGTGCGGCCCCCGAAGGTTGGTAGAAATTTCCAAATGGCCCCCGGCTGAAAAAAGGTTCCCCACCCCTGCACTACAGATATATATATAGATATATAGATATATAGATATATAGATATATAGATATATAGATATATAGATATATATATATATATATATATATATCTATATATCTATATATATATCTGTAGTGCAGGGGTGGGGAACCTTTTTTCAGCCGGGGGCCATTTGGAAATTTCTACCAACCTTCGGGGGCCGCACATATATATTTACAATTTAGTTGTATTCCAATAAATATATTATATGTTCTATCCAAATATCTTGATTATTGTATCATAAAAATAATTAAATGTCTAATGTTCACATTGTACTACTACAATACATTTTTCACTTAAATATAAGCGTTATACTAGATGTTGTTGTTTAGTAAAATATTCAGCACATTCTGCATTGCACTACTGTCCCCAATTTATTATATATTTTAGGAGTCGGTGCATTTTATTCCGACTCCACCAAAATGAGCTCTGACTCCACAGGCCTGGTAACGACAACCTCACGTGAACAACTCATGACAAATAACCTCATGTCATTATTTCTTAAAAACTTAAGTACATCCTATAAAACCTCATCTTGTACAACTACCTTAAGCAGCCATAACTTGATTAACTTATTATCTATATGACTTTATCAGTCTCTCACATATTTCTGGAGAAAATTTGCCCTACTCTTAACTAACTGCTTTTAGACTACCCATAGACTTTACACCTCCGAGCAGTAGATAGGGGAATCACTTTCAAACTAGAATATTTCTTTAAAGTGAACCTGTCAGGTGCAATATGCACCCGGAACCAGGAGCAGTTCTGGGTGCATATTGCCAATCCCTGCCTAACCGTCCCTGTATACACTAGCATAGGTAAAGAGATCTTTAGAAAAAGGATTTCTAAAGATCTTTTATGATATGCTAATGAGTGCAGGGTCTAGTCCCCTGGGCTTTACTTCCCCGGCCAGTCATCCCCATTAGCATGTTAGTACATCCCCTGTGGGTGTGCTATCATGCTAATGAGTGTGCAGCGTCACAGGATGATCTCACTCACCTCTCCACCACCATCGTGTCCGACGGGGGATTTCGGCTCAGTGCGCATGACCCCGGAGTGTACTCGTCCTGGCCTCAAACCAAAGAAGTGCACATGACCCAAACTCCGAAGTCATGCGCACTGAGCCGAAATCCCTAGTCGGACGCGATGGCGGTGGAGAGGTAAGTGAGATCATCCTGTGACGCTGCACATTCATTAGTATGTTAGCACGCCCACAGGGACGTACTAACATGCTAATGGGGGCGACTGGCCGGGGATCTAACACCTAGGGGACGAGTCCCCGAGCTCATTAGCATACGGTAAAAGATGTTTAGAAATACTTTTTCTAGAGATCTCTTTATCTATGCTAGTGTATACAGGGACGGTTAGGCAGGGATTAGCAATATGCACCCAGAACTGCTCGTGGTCCTGAGTGCATATTGCACCTGACAGGTTCCCTTTAATTTATGAAATATATTGCAAAATTAGATATCTTTAAATTCCAGAAACCATAATACCCCTTGTAGCTGGTCAGATGTTATATTTTGGCTAGAAATGATTGTTGCTACATACCGCTTCTAAGTATTTGGCCCCCTCAGTAATAGTTTTCCATTCTTTAGAACTCTGTCTGAAACTAGTGTATAGATTATTTTTCTTGCCAAAAGTCTTTTGTTGGTTGTGGCCGACCCTCTTCCAAGGGCTGCCATTGGAAAAATCCTAGAGCACGAGGTGATGAGCAGGTGATAGAAGTATGGTACTCCGAGTCCTGAACAATAATTTAGTAGGCGTCTATGTAAAACTGATAGGGACATCCAAGAATGTACATTTCCAGTGTATTTAAGAATTAGTAGAGGCTCTTTGACGTCATACAATGAATTTTTGCTCTTCAGACAAGTGTTACTGGAGAGCAGCTGTGGATATTTGGGATTTAAAACAAAATGCATTTTTTTCTACCATGTAACTTGTGTTGAGTGTTTTAGCGCATCTGTGTGTATACTCGCCATTCATACATATGAGGTTTCTTTATAAGTGCATAAAACCCTATGGCTCATGGTATCCATTGCTATTATTCCTCAGTATGATTGCTGAAAACTAATCATTGAAATATTCTCTAAGCTCCTTGATACACTGATTTGCTCTGTGCAGACAAATTTCCGTGATAAATCTCTGGGTACTTAAAATGCAAATGAATGCCACAAAGAGGATTATTCTGCTTTCATATAACAGATGCCACGCAATGCTATAAATGTAATCCCTTTTAATGATTGGTTAACCCCACGATAACTGACGCTGAATTTTCTAATATGTTTCTTGACATTATTGTCCATTTATACAACCAAAAGCGAAGCTGGACAGCCACAATAAACAAGGGTGCTGGATCAGAAAGCTAAATTAGGATCTGACAAAGAGAAAAGGGCATTACAGGAACGATGAGCACACCTACATATAAATAGAACTAATTTCTATTGAGACCATAGTATATACATATGTGGGGGATTGTCACACCCTAAAAAAAAACAATATCTGTAATAAAGACATATAAATGTGTATCCCAAAAAGCACAGACTTGAGAGAAGCTCAAATAAACAATGATGTGTCTATGGCATAGGTGCAGTTTCTGTTCATTAACGTACATCAGGTCATTCTCACACATGCGCATATTCCTACATGATTAGATCCTTGTTTTCTATTTCTGTTATACGAGGCTGCTCATGATGATGCGGTCTTTGCTCACACGGAATACCATGATGCTGCCCTTGCTTTGTGCATGCGCCAACTTCTTTGCATCGCTGTGTTCATTGCAGCAACCTTTTGGCCTCTACCATGATTATACAATGTTGCTCCCTCAGCGCACTCATAATACTATGATACTGGCAGATGTATTTGCCCTCTCTACTTTGGTAACTTTTGTGCATGCGCCAACTTCAGTCCGGTCTTTGCAGCAACCTTTTGGCCTATATGACCATTATACTACGATGCGCCTTTGCGCATGCATAATACCATGATACCAGCAGATGAGCTCCTCCTTACTTTGATTACCTTTGCGTATGCCCAAACTTTTTTTTTTTTCTGATCAGTGGCCTCTTTGTACTCTTGAGGCTTATATACATCCATTGACATCTATCTCTGGTTTTTGGGTCCCATATTATGACCTAACATATATCAATTTTTTTTTTTTTTTTTTTTTTTTTATTATATATTGCTATTCTGTTCTATAATATGACCATACAAATCTAATTTGGCATATGTTAGCTATATAGAGGTGTTAAATATAAAGTATATTACCAGATAGAAAATATATTTTTAATACATCTTTATTTATGGCATATAATTTGCACTTTGATCTATTTTCCTCTATTGCCTATCCATCCAACTATATTGGTGTTTTTGTTTTTTTTCTTCTTTCTTTCCTTACATGATTCATAAATGCCAACCATCTTCACTTTAGTGGTCATTTCTGATATCCTCTTTTGTTATTGATTTTTGCCATCACATTTAGGGTACGTACCCACGATCTGGACATACTGCATCCAGGATGCAGTATGTCCTCTACTATGGAGCCACGAGTGCTCTCCACAGGAGACCACAGCTGTCCGTGCCCACCCACGATCAGGGCTCAGGTCCTTGCAGACTTTTTCTGTTTTTCCCTGCTGAGAATACTCACAGCTCCACAGCAATAAATTGACATGCTGCGGCTTGGGAGGCCACACCACATGGTAGTTTAGTCCAGGAAAGACAAGCACGGGGCATGGGATTTCTATAAATCCCATCCACTGTGCTTGTACTGTACAACGCAGCATTATGGACTCTGAAAACACAATGTGTTCAAAATGGTGTGAACCCGGACTGTGGGCACGCAGCCCTATTATTTGAACTCTTCTCAGTTCTGGCCTTTTTGGGAGATATATATATATATATATATATATATATATATATATATATATATATATATATATATATATATATATATATATATATATATATATATATATATATATATATATATATATATATATATATTATATTACATTACACATATACGCAATTAAAAATTAATCCTGGCCATCTTTATGTTCCCCTGACCGCAGTATTGAAATGGCAGTCCAAAAATAAACATTATGATTTGTGATTGTGCCTGTTTGGAAATGCTCTGGGGCATAGCCAAACACATATGTGCCCAAAGGAAGCCTAAGGAGTTTCCTTTTGGCCTCCATTGCCCCCCTGCCACCCAAAATTAGATGGAAGTTACCGCTAAGGGGGACAGCCACCTACTTCGTATTTAGAGTGTAATGAATGCCCTTGGGCCATCCATAAAATGCATAGATAAATAGGGGCCTTCAGAAAGACACTTCGCAGCCATCCTAATGATCATGTGAAAATGGAGGCTAGACGTAGTGAAACCCCTTTAAATTCTGAATGTTAAATATCTGAACTTGAAATACTAGATTCCACAAATCTTCAGTTACCAGCACACTAGTAACAGAAGGTGACAGGGGACAACTCAAGGACATCTGGAGTAGTGGGAGACCAGACAAAACTAGGTTGGATTCAGTCTCCACATAAACCTGAAGGAAGGGAAGAAGACGACACCATGTCATCTAAATTAGGTAAATAAAGGATAGGAAAGATGCAGTCTGACTTGCTATTTGCGTCTTATTCCGTGTCTCCAGGCAGGAGGAAGTCCATAAATTCATCTGAAAACCTTAATTAAAAGGCCAAATACGTCTAAATGGTGATGGCACTGTCACGTGTAAGAAAGTTACTCTTTATTTTTCCTCCCCAAGCGCAAATGCAGATTTACAATCCAGTGTGGAAAAATGCAGCCACTGGGGTTTGTAAATATAACGGACATACGAGAAAAGAGCATTACAGTAACGATAAGCGCGCCATTTCCATTGGGACCATAATATGTACACCATGTTAAAACTAATTAAAAACAAAGAAATGCACTGACATGTGGGGGACACTCACACCCTAAGGAAACAATATATGTAATAAGAGATAGATATATATTTCTATCTATCTATATCTATATCTATATACATATATTTCTATCTTTCTAATTTTTTTTTATTTTTTTTGTACTTGTTTGGTCCTCTTTTGGCACCAGGAGTGTCTGAATTAGCTAGTTCTCACTGTTAGATCAGATTTCCAAGATATTTGATTACGCATCCTACAGTATCTGCCACTTTATCCATAAACTGGCAATTAAGTGTTTGGTTTTTGTATCATGTCATTGCTGGTATATAGTGATTTACGTTTATGATTCTGATTAAGAATGACTTCAGTTTTGACAGATTGTTTCTAGTTTCTGAGATAAGTAATAGTTAATTAACGCAACACGATTGAAAAGCATTCAGAATTACAAGAAAATTGTTGCAATTAGTAAGTAAACAGTCTAACAGGAAAAAGTTGTGATTTGATTAATACAATATTATTTATTAATTGGTATTAATGTCAATGCTTTTAAAAAAAATAAATAATGTAATACTGTCATCATGACAGCCACATTGGAGACTCCAGCAGTAGTCTGCCATCGTGTGTGTGTCCCTCCCGTCTGCCATCAGGTTTGCCCCATCTGCCTGGATATCTCTCCTCCATCACCTTCATATTCTGATAGAACCTCTCTCTCGCCTTGTTACACATTGAAGTCCCCCGAGGTTATCTGGAAATCGGTTTTAAATGGCTATAGAGATGGTGAATCTTTATGCTTTTATATTAAACCCAAAGTTTCTGAAGTTAGTGAGCATATCCTGCACCAATTCTTCATTGTCAGGCTGCAATTTTAACGTCCAACCTTTTTATTAGGCTTATTCATTAACTCTGGAGACTAAAAGTTCAGATGCTTGATTGCAGGGCTGTGGAGTCGGAGTCGGAGTCGGAGCTCATTTTGGTGGAGTCGGAGTTGGAGTCGGTATAAAATGCACCGACTCCGACTCCTAAAATATATAATAAATTGGGGACAGGGCAATGCAGAATGTGCTGAATATTTTACTAAATAACATTTAGTATAATGCTTATATTTAAGTGAAAAATTTATTGTAGTATAATGTGAACATCAGACATTTAATTGTTTTTATGATACAATAATCAAGATATTTGGATAGAACATAAAATATTTATTGGATACAACTTTAGAACACAAAAAACTAATAAATTGTAAATATGTAATATTATATATATATATACACAGTGTATATACACACACAAGATATATATGTAATCTACTGTATATTACATAGTGTATTACATATTTACAATTTATTACAGTTTTTTGTGTTCTAAAGTTGTATCCAATAAATATATTTTATGTTCTATCCAAATATCTTGATTATTGTATCATAAAAATTATTAAATGTCTAATGTTCACATACACATATTCATGTACTACAATAAATTTTTCACCTAACTATAAGCAGTCTGAGTCTGAGTCTGAGTCTGAGTCTGAGTCTGAGTCTGAGTCTGAGTCTGAGTCTGAGTCTGAGTCTGAGTCTGAGTCTGAGTCTGAGTCTGAGTCTGAGTCTGAGTCTGAGTCTGAGTCTGAGTCTGAGTCTGAGCAAGAGAATTTGAGGAGTCGGAGTCGAAGGTTTGGCTTACCGACTCCACAGCCCTGCTTGATTGGACAGATTTAATTCTCAAATTATGTGATTGAGATCTTTTGGCTTAATGGTTGAGGCCTTCAAAGATCTTACCTCAAATTCACTTCCACTGCTACTACTTGCCATATACATCAATCCCAGTGGATGGTCTGGCCATCTGGTAAATTGTCAAAAAGTGTGTGTGTGTGTGTGTGTATGTGTGTGTGTGTGTATATATGTGTGTGTGTGTGTGTGTGTGTGTGTGTGTGTGTGTGTATATATGTGTGTGTGTATGTGTGTGTATATGTATGTGTGTGTATATGTGTGTGTGTGTGTGTATATGTGTGTGTATGTATATGTGTGTGTGTGTGTGTGTGTATGTATATGTATGTATATGTGTGTGTGTATGTATATGTGTGTGTGTATGTATATGTGTGTGTGTGTGTGTGTGTGTGTGTTTGTATATGTATGTATATGTGTGTATATATATGTATGTATGTATATATAATTTTTTATACTTACGGTGGCTCAGTGGTTGGCACTGTAGCCTTGCAGCGCTGGGGTCCTGGGTTTAAATCCCACCATGGACAACATCTGCCAGCAGTTTGTATATTCTCCCTGTGTTTGTGTGGGTTTCCTCCCACACTTCAAAAATATACTGATAGGGACCTTAGATTGGCAACACTGTCCCCATTGGGGCTCACAATGTATGTAAAGTGCTGTGGAATTAATGGCGCTATATTAATGAATAAATATAATATACATATATTTATATATACAGTGCCTTACGAAAGTATTCGGCCCCCTTGAATTTTTCAACCTTTTCCCACATTTCAGGCTTCAAACATAAAAATAAAAAATTTAACGTTATGGTGAAGAATCCACAAGTGGGACAAAAAAATAGTGAAAGTGAACGATATTTATTGCTTTATTTTAAATTTTTGTAAAAAATAAAAAACTAAAAATTGGGGCGTCCAATATTATTCACCCCCTTAAGTTAATACTTTGTAGCGCCACCTTTTGCTGCGATTTACAGCTGCAAGTCTCTTTGGGTATTTGTCTATCAGTTTTGCACATCGAGAGACTGAAATTCTCGCCCATTCTTCCTTTGTAAATAGCTGGAGCTGAGTGAGGTTGGATGGAGAGCATTTGTGAACAGCAGTTTTCAGCTCTTTCCACAGATTCTCGATTGGATTCAGGTCTGGACTTTGACTTGGCCATTCTAATACTTGGATACGTTTATTTGTGAACCATTCCATTGTAGATTTTGCTTTTGTTTGGGATCATTGTCTTGTTGGAAGACAAATCTCCGTCCAAGTCTCAGGTCTTTTGCAGACTCCAACAGGTTTTCTTCAAGAATGGTCCTGTGTTTGGCTCCATCCATCTTCCCATCAATTTTAACCATATTCCCTGTCCCTGCGGAAGCAAAGCAGGCCCAAACCATAATGCTACCACCACCATGTTTGACAGTGAGGATGGTGTGTTCAGGGTGATGAGCTGTGTTGCTTTTATGCCAAACATATCGTTTGGCATTGTGCCCAAAAAGTTTGATTTTGGTTTCATCTGACCAGAGCACCTTCTTCAAAGTTTGGTGTGTCTCCCAGGTGGCTTGTGGCAACCTTTAACCCCTTCACCCCCGGCCACTAAAACACCCTAATGACCGGGCCATTTTTTGCAATTCTGACCAGTGTCACTTTGACAGGTTATAACTCTGGAACGCTTCAACGGATCCTGGCGATTCTGAGATTGTTTTTTCGTGACATATTGTACTTCATGTCAGTGGTAAATTTAGGCCGATATTTTTTGCGTTTATTTGTGAAAATTTAGGAAATTTGGCGAAAATTTTGAAAATTTCGCAAATTTCAAACTTTGAAAATTTATGCCCATAAATCTGAGAGATATGTCACACAAAATAGTTACTAAATAACATTTCCCACTTGTCTACTTTACATCAGCGCAATTTTCGAAACAAATTTTTTTTCCGTTAGGAAGTTAGAAGGGTTCAAAGTTCATCAGCAATTTTCATTTTTCCAACAAAATTTACAAAATAATTTTTTTAGGGACCACATCACATTTGAGGTGACTTTGAGAGGCCTAGGTGACAGAAAATACCCAAAAGTGACCCCATTCTAAAAACTACACCCCTCACACTGCTCAAAACCACATCCAATAAGTTTATTAACCCTTTAGGTGCTTCACAGGAACCAAAGCAATGTGGAAGGAAAAAATGAAAATTTTACTTTTTAACACAAAAATGTTACTTTAGCCATAAAATTTTCATTTTTACAAGGGAGAAAAGAGAAAGTACACCATACAATTTATTGTGCATTTTCTCCTGAGTACGCTGATACCCCATATGTGGTAAAAATCAATTGTTTGGGCGCACGGCAGAGCTCGGAAGGGAAGGAGCGCCATTTGAATTTTTGACAGCAAAATTAGCTGCACTCATTAGCGGACGCCATGTCGGGTTTGAAGACCCCCTGAGGTGCCTAAACAATGGAGCTCCCCCACAAGTGACACCATTTATGAAACTAGAGCCCTCAAATAATTGTTCTAGATGTTTGGTGAGCACTTTGAACACCTGGGGGCTTCACAGAAGTTTATAGCGTTGAGCCGTGAAAAGAAAACAATTTTTTTTTACCACAAAACGGTTGCTTCAACTAGGTAGCTTTTTTTTTTCACAAGGCTATCAGGAAAAAATGCACCATAAAACGTATTGTGCAATTTCTCCTGAGTACGCAGATACCTCACATGTGGTGGAAAGTAATTGTTTGCGCGCATGGCGGGGCTCAGAAGAGAAGGAGCGCCATTTGACTTTTCAAACGCACAGACGCAGTGCACTGATCGGCCGCTGCAGGACGCACGGTCGGATGCAATAAAAAAAAAGCGTCGGGGATACGTAAAAAAAAAAGTCACGCCAAAAATTGACCACGGATGCAGATCCGTTATCTGCATCCCTGATCAGCGCTCGGCGGGACGCACGGACGGATGCGATACAAAAAGCGTCGTGAATACGGAAAAAAAAGTCACGCCAAAAATTGAGCAGGGATGCCGATCCGTTATCTGCATCCCTGATCAGTGCTTGGCGGGACGCACGGACGGATGCGATACAAAAAGCGTCGGGGATACGGAAAAAAAAGTCACGCCAAAAATTGAGCAGGGATGCCGATCCGTTATCTGCATCCCTGATCAGCGCTTGGCGGGACGCACGGACGGATGAGGTGTAAAAATGGACAGGGGATACGGGAAAAAAAAAAAAAAAGTTATACTCACAGTACCCAGAGGACTAGCAGGAGGATCACTGACCAGAAGAGCTGCAGAGGAACAGATGGCAGAGAGATGGACAGCTTTACAGGAGCAGCAGGCAGATCAGCAGAATGCCCAGGAAGGACCCAGCGATGGACGCAGATGTGATCAGGCCGGTGAAGACAGGTAAGAGGACGTCGGGGGAGAGCAGAGGGGGGGGTGAGAGCAGAGGGGGGGTTGAGAGCAGAGGGGGAGGGGGGAGAGCAGAGGGGGAGACCGGAGAGGGAGCTGCAGAAGCAGAATAGAAATAATGGGGGAGGCAGTCAGATCGCGGGGGGAGCGGATCGGGATGTCGGGGGGGGGGGGGGGTGGTTGGGGGGAGCAGATCGCGGGGGGGGCACGGCAGGGGCACCACGGGAGCGCGCACGGGCTGCAAAGTGAGCATAGTACTCACTTTGCAGCAGCAGCGGTGACCTCAGCAGCAGCGGTGGTAGCAGATCGGGGCGTAGGGGGGCAGATCGGGGGGGGGCACAGGCAGGGGCCTTCACGGGAGCGCGCAGGGGCCTTCACGGGAGCGCGCAGGGGCCTTCACGGGAGCGCGCAGGGAGCGGAATACTTATCATTAGAGCTGCAGCGGCGGTGACATCAGAGGCGGCGGCGGCAGCAGCAGCGGTGGCGTGGTACCAAAAGTACCAGCCACTCCACGCTGCAGACATGTTGGGGGAGGGCTCACAGGCCAGCACAGGCCTGGGGAGGGCGGCCACCGGCAGATCAGACCGCCCCACTGCACACTGATTGGAGCGATTGCGCGTCATAGCACGATCGCTCCAATCAGTGCTGCAGGGGCTGGGGGCGACATGTTTGAGGTCCACCTATGATATGCTGCTGCAGCTGCGGCATCTCATAGCTGGATCTCACAGGATCGCACTAATTCGGGCATTATTTTTGCCGAAATTAGTGCGATCGATGTGGTTGGCGGTTCAGATTTGAACAGCCAATCACATCGATCGTCGATAGGGGGTGGCGATGCCGCCCCCCCTGGGGTCAAGCAAAGGTCCCCTGCTGTAAGAAACAGCAGGGGACATCATTTGAAAGCCGTTGCTATGGCCACGGCAATCAAATGAAGTTTAGGCAGTAAAATTACGTCCCTGGTCGTTAAGTCACATTAAAATAGGACGTAATTTTACTGCCCGCGGTCGTGAAGGGGTTAAACAACACTTTGTATGGATATCTTTGAGATATGGCTTTCTTCTTGCCACTCTTCCATAAAGACCAGATTTGTGCAGTGTACGACTGATTGTTGTCCTATGGACACTCTCCCATCTCAGCTGTAGATCTCTGCAGTTCATCCCGAGTGATCATGGACCTCTCGGCTTCATCTCTGATCAGTCTTCTTTTTGTTTGACATGAAATTTTTGAAGGACGGCCGGATCTTGGTACATTTGCAGTGGTATGATACTCCTTCCATTTCAATATGATTTGCTTGCACAGTGCTTCGTGGGATGTTTAAAGTTTTGGAAATCTTTTCGCAACCAAATCCGGCTTTAAACTTCTCCACAACAGTATCACGGACCTGCCTGTTGTGTTCCTTGGTCTTCATGATGCTGTGCGGAGCACTGAGACTATCACAGAGCAGGTGCATTTATACGGAGACTTGATTACACACAGGCGGCTTGTATTTATCATCATCAGTCATTTAGGACAACATTGAATCATTCAGAGATCCTCAATGAACTTCTGGAGTGAGTTTGCTGCACTGAAAGTAAAGGGGATGAATAATATTGCACGCCCCAATTTTGTTATATTTTTTTTAAAAAAAAAAAAGTTTGAAATAAGCAATACATTTCATTCAACTTCACAATTTTGTCCCACTTGTTAATTCTTCACCATAACATTAACATTTTTTCTTTTTTATGTTTGAAGCCTGAAATGTGGGAAAAGGTTGAAAAATTCAAATGGGCCGAATACTTTCGCAAGGAACTGTATATTAGTATGTATAGTGTGTATGGCTGTTTAACGCGAGCTTGTGCGGTGAGCCCACATTATTCTCTACTCATTTTGTTTTGATCTGACATTTTCAGCTAACAGGTGTGGGTGAATCTCCAAACTCTTGACAGTGTCCTCTAACGTGCTCCAGCGGAGATCTCATCGTTCACCATCAGCAGCAGCATGACGCAATCATGGGGCACCAGTAGGTTGTCATGCCAGCGTGGGGTCAGCAGATGACCCCTGTGGCTGTTATGGCTCGCTTCCTGCGAATTCTGGCAGAGTGCCGACATTCACAGGAGAATAGCATTTCTGCTGTTTAGAGCAGTGCTGAAGCATCACTCTGATCAGCAGAAGTGATCGGATAGTGCAGGTGTAAAGTTCACTAAGGTAAACTGTCAGTCCGTTTTTGCCATGAGGGGACAGTCATGGTGTCCGTTTTTGCCATGAGGGGACAGTCATGGTGTCCGTTTTTGCCACGAGGGGACAGTCAAGGTGTCCGTTTTTGCCACGAGGGGACAGTCAAGGTGTCCGTTTTTGCCACGAGGGGACAGTCAAGGTGTCCGTTTTTGCCACGAGGGGACAGTCAAGGTGTCCGTTTTTGCCACGAGGGGACAGTCAAGGTGTCCGTTTTTGCCACGAGGGGACAGTCAGGGTGTCCGTTTTTGCCACGAGGGGACAGTCAGGGTGTCCGTTTTTGCCACGAGGGGACAGTCAGGGTGTCCGTTTTTGCCACGAGGGGACAGTCAGGGTGTCCGTTTTTGCCACGAGGGGACAGTCAGGGTGTCCGTTTTTGCCACGAGGGGACAGTCAGGGTGTCCGTTTTTGCCACGAGGGGACAGTCAGGGTGTCCGTTTTTGCCACGAGGGGACAGTCAGGGTGTCCGTTTTTGCCACGAGGGGACAGTCAGGGTGTCCGTTTTTGCCACGAGGGGACAGTCAGGGTGTCCGTTTTTGCCACGAGGGGACAGTCAGGGTGTCCGTTTTTGCCACGAGGGGACAGTCAGGGTGTCCGTTTTTGCCACGAGGGGACAGTCAGGGTGTCCGTTTTTGCCACGAGGGGACAGTCAGGGTGTCCGTTTTTGCCACGAGGGGACAGTCAGGGTGTCCGTTTTTGCCACGAGGGGACAGTCAGGGTGTCCGTTTTTGCCACGACTGTCTACTGATGGCAAAAACGGACACCCTGACTGTTCATGGAGGACACTGAGGATACCGGTATCTTTTTTTTTTTTTTTTTTTTTTTTTTTTTTTATGTACATATTTATAGAGGACCAATCACCAGGGTTTTCCTATATAAACTAATAAACTAAAGCCAGTGCTATACTGACACTATCCTGCTGATTCTAACCTTAGCTTTACTTGTGAGTAGAGATGAGCGAACCGGTCCCGGTTCGGCTCGAGGTCGGTTCGCCGAATGGGGGTCCCGTTCGAGTTCGGCTCGTCGAACGTTCGACGAACCGAACTAGAACCAATAGGCTATAATGGGAGGCAATCACAAACACATAAAAATGCATTATAAATGTACACAAACAGTTAATAAACATTGCCATAACACTTACCGGTCCCCGCGATCCCTTCTGCACTCTGTCCCCTGCCGCTATTCCATCCGATGATCGCTGAATCCTCCCAGTGACGGCACTGCCAGCAGAGATGCAGGACCTATCGTGACGTCAAAATAGCCATTTGACCAGTCACGTGGCTATTATCGCATTGGCTACAGACTGGTCACATGACTATGACACGTCATGTAGGACCTGCGAGTGCTTCTCTCCGGTACATGGTGCACATATATGTATCGCCGTGTACCGGCGATATGCTCTAGCACACGGTCGACTCCCCGTTCCGTTAGGGACCGGCTGACACAGCCGGTCATTAACGGAGATCACCGTTGCCATAGCAACGCAGTTAGCGGTGACGTCACCGCTAACCGCGGCTCCGAGAGCACCATTGCTATGGTAACGCGTCTGTCAGCGTTACCGCTGTTACCGCTGACAGCCAGCACTGATCACTCACGGAGTGAAGGCTGCACGCTGCTTCCTCACTACAATCGTCACTACTACTACACTAGTGAGGATTGTACTGAGGATGAGGTTCCCCAGCCCCAAGTGATGAGCTGGGGCACCTCATCCTCACTACAATCGTCACTACTACTACACTAGTGAGGATTGTAGTGAGGATGAGGTGCCCCAGCTCATCAAGTGATGGGCTGGGGCACCTCATCCTCACTACAATCGTCACTACTACTACACTAGAAAGAAAGAAGACAGAAGAACAGGATCGTGGAGGGCTGACAGGGGGTAATAAAGATGGAGTCTCTAATGTGTCTGTGTATTTATTTCTATTAAAGTATTTTTTCTCTTTGTGGTGTTTTTTTTTTTTTTAACCCTTTATTGGAGATTCTTAATGGCCGGGTCAAACGTGCATGACATTAAGAATCTCTGGCTTAATACTGGCTAGTAAAACAAAGCCAGTATTAACTCATGATTACCCAACAAGCCACCCGGCTCCAGGGCTGTTGGAAGAGTTGGATACAGCGCCAGATGATGGCGCTTCTATGAGAGCGCCATTTTCTGGGACGGCTGCGGACTGAAATCCGCAGCAGAGGCGCCCAGAAACCTCGGGCTAACCTGTGCTGCGGATTCCAATCCCCCAGCTGCCTAGTTGTACCCGGCTGGACACAAAAATGGGGCGAAGCCCACGTCATTTGTTTTTTAATTATTTCATGAAATAAGTGAAATAATTAAAAAAAAAACGGGCTTCCCTATATTTTTGGTTCCCAGCCGGGTACAAATAGGCAACTGGGGGTTGGAGGCAGCCCGTGGCTGCCAGCTGTACCTGGCTAGCATACAAAAATATGGCGAAGCCCACGTCATTTTTTTGGTGGGCAAAAAAATTCTGCATACAGTCCTGGATGGAGTATGCTGAGCCTTGTAGTTCTGCAGCTGCTGTCTGCTCTTCTCCATACAGACAGACAGCAGCTGCAGAACTACAATTCTCAGCATACTCCATCCAGGACTGTATGCAGAAGTTTTTTGCCCCCTAAAAAAATTGTGGGCTTCGCCCTATTTTTGTATGCTAGCCAGGTACAGCAGGCAGGTACGGCTGCCCCCAACCCCCAGTTGCCTATTTGTACCCGGCTGGGAACCAAAAATAAAGGGAAGCTCTTTTTTTATTATTTCATGAATTTCATGAAATAATTAGAAAACAAATGACGTAGGCTTCGCCCCATTTTTGTGTCCAGCCAGGTACAACTAGGCAGCTGGAGATTAGAATCCGCAGCACAGGTTGGCCTGAGCTTTCTGGGCCCCACTGCTGCGGATTGCAGTCTGCAGCCGCCTCAGAAAATGGCATTTTCATAGAAGCGCCATCTTCTGGCGCTGTATCCAACTCTTCCAGCACCTGCCTGCTATACCTGGCTAGCATACAAAAAAATGGCGAAGCTCACATCCTTTTTTTGTAGTTTTTTGGCAAAAAAAATAAAAAATGCTTCCCTGCATTTTCCATTGCCAGTGAAGGCAACACCAAGCAGTGGGGGTTAGCAGCCAGTAGCTGCTTGGATTACCCTTAGCTAGCAATACAAAAAATGCAGCGGGAGCTCATATATATTTTTTTTAATTATTTATTTAAATAACTAAAAATAAAATGGGCTTCCCTGTATTTTGATTGCTGGACATCACAGTGCTGTAAAAATAAATCTTTAAAAAAATGACGTAGCGCTCCGCGGTATTTTTGATACTCAGCGCAGATAAAGCAGACAGCTATGGGTTGCCACCCACATCTGCCTGCCGTTACCCTGGTTGGCAATCAAAATACAGGGAAGCCCATTAATTTTTTCTATTTAAAAAATAGTTAAAAAAAAAAAAATTACGTTGGGTCCCCCCATTTTTGATAGCCAGCTAGGGTAAAGCAGACGGCTGTAGCCTGAAAACCACAGCTGGCAGCTTTACCGTGGTTGGGGATCCAATGTGGAGGTCCCCTCAGGCTCTTTTTTATAATTATTTTATAAATATTAATAATTACACAATAAAAGTAGGGTCCCCCCCAAATTGGATCACCAGCCAAGGTAAAGCGGACAGCTGTGGTCTGGTATTCTCAGGGTGGGAAGGTCCATAGTTATTGGGCCTTCACAGCCTAAAAATAGCAGGCCGCAGGCACCCCAGACGTGGCGCATCCACTAGATGCGCCAATCCTGGCGCTTCACCCCAGCTCATCCCGTGCCCTGGTGCAGTGGCAAACGGGGTAATAAATCGGGTTGATACTAGCTGTAAAGTAACCTGAGATCAAGCCCAGCAGTTTGTGATCTCATGGCGTCTATTAGATACCCAACATCATAAACTGTCAGTACTAACAAAAAAAAAAAAAAAATCGACAAAAGAAATTTTATTTGAAAAAACAGCCCCCAAAACATTTCCTCTTTCACGAATTTATTGTAAGAAAAAAAATAAAGGGGTCCCACGACGACTCTGGACCATCTAGAATATGGGGGGGAGACACTCAGGGAATGTATCCCCCATTTTCTAGGAGTGCGGACCCTTCATGTGAGGAGTGTGGGTGCAATGAATCTGCACTCACTCTTCTCGGGTCCACAGCAGCAGAGTCCATGTCGTAATGGTTGCTACCAAAGCTGCAATGCCCTGCTCATGAGGTAAGGGCATGCCTAATCAGGAGAACTACTGTAGAGGAAGCTCTGCTCACTGGTATATAGGTGCTCAGAGGTAATAATAGATAAAATTAGTGAGTAACCTCGGCACTCTAAATCTCCCAGACTAAGTCAGTAAATCACAACGGATAGTAATGCAAAATCACTCTTTATTGGTCCGTATTAAGAAAAAATTTTTTTTTCATAAGCATATATGTTTTTGTCCAAAACAAGTTACAAATGACGTTTCGGCCTGAGCCTTCGTCAGATTGGACTTATCTGCATGTAATCATGAAAAATGACAATAATCAGTATCACATAAGAGTGAGAGAACAATAACATAAACTCGAACAATGTAGAGGTACAATTGGGATGCAGCAAAAAAATTGCAACACAGCAAGAAATGAAACACATGATACAAATGTCATAATACAGTACAAGGACAATATAGTAATGACAAATATGGGGTCAGAGTAGGCTTAGACAGCTCTGGTACGAAAGAGATGCCAATCATAAAGTAACATGTGCAGTAGGTGTAAAGCTACAGTATGCATGGCAGAGCTAATGGGTAGACCGACCATAGAAAAAGAACGGAGAAAAAGTGGAGAAAAAAGTGGAGCACCCTTTGGTGCCTTTCATGTGGCACTAAGGGGTGCTTAGCTTTGTATTTAGCCAAAAAATGAAAAAAAAAAATGACGTAGGGTTCCCCCTAGTTTTGTAGCCAGCTAGGGTAAAGCAGACGGCTGCAGCCTGCAGACCACAGCTGGCAACCTCACCTTGGCTGGTAATCCAAAACTGAGGGCACCCCACGCTGTTATTTTAAATTAAATAAATAAAAAAAAAAAACACGTAGGGGTCCCCCAAAATTGGATCACCAGCCAAGGTAAAGCAGACAGCTGGGGCCTGATATTCTCAGACTTGGGAGGTCCATGGTTATTGGACTCTCCCCAGCCTAAAATTAGCAGGCCGCAGCAGCCCCAGAAGTGGCGCATCCATTAGATGCGCCAATCCTGGTGCTTCGCCCCAGCTCATCCCGCGCCCTGGTGCGGTGGCAAACGGGGTAATATATGGGGTTAATACCAGATGTGTAATGTCACCTGGCATCAAGCCCTGGGGTTGGTGAGGTCAGGCGTCTATCAGATACCCCACATCACCAACCCAGTCAGTAATAAAAAAAAAAAATAGACGACAAACACATTTTTATTTGAAAAAACACTCCCCAAAACATTCCCTCTTTAACCAATTTATTAGAATGAAAAACAAATCCAGGTCTGGTGTAATCCAAGGGGTTGCCATGACGATCCACACTGTCCCAGTCAATGAAGAGCAGGATGTTCCCCATTGGCTGGGAGAGCAGTGCAGTGACCTGAGCTAACATCAATGGGTCAGCCCAGGTCACTGCAGGGGGGTGACAAGTGCTGCTGTCAGCGAGGTACATTACCTGTGCTGATCTCCAGCACTGCCGACCTGTCACTGAGTTCAATGACCGCCGCCTTCACAGCCAAATATCGCGAGAGGCCCGTGACGTCACCGCTAGTCAGTCTCGGGTCGGAAGCGAGAGGTGATGTGACAAGCGGCGGCCATGGAGGACAGTGACAGCGCTGAGGTCGGGATGGCGGGACTTCATCACCGCAGGTAAGCCGAGCGGGGCTGTGTGTGTGTGTGTGTGTGTGTGTGTGTGTGTGTGTGTGTGTGTACATGCCGCGGGCAGGAGGGGGCGGAGCGAGCTGAGCGGGGAAGTGTGGGCTTCCTGCACGTAACTAGGATAAACATCGGGTTACTAACCAAAGCGCTTTGGTTGGATACCCGATGTTTATCTTGGTTACCAGCTTCTGGCAGGCTGCCAGCGATGGCTCCTGCACACTGTAGCTGTAAAAAGCCCTGCTTTTTGCTGCTAGAACCGTTCTCGAACGTATCTAGAACTATCGAGCTTTTGCAAAAAGCTCGAGTTCTAGTTCGATATCGAACAGCCCCCAAAATTACTCGAGCTTAGAACTGGAGAACCTCGAACCGCGAACCGCGCTCAACTCTACTTGTGAGATCGGATGTATGCTTTCTGAAATATAGGCAGGTAAAGTCTGTGAAATGCACTGCTCTTTGATGAGGTACTGCAGAATATCTAATAGATTGGGTTTTTGCTAGTTATTCCCACCGCTGTCTGCTGCCTGTCCTTCCTCCCCCCTATCTGTTATTACAGGGGAGGAAGGAGGCAGGAAGGCCAGGCAGCAGACAGGGGTGGGAATAACTAGCAAAAACCCAACCTATTAGATATTCTGCAGCACCTATCAATTAAGTGTCCAGTATTTCATAAACTTTACTTGCCTATATTTCAGAAAGTATACATCCGATCTCACAAGTAAAGGTATGTTGAGGCTTTGTGCGCACGTTGCATCTTTCTGGTGACAAAGATGCAAGTTTTTGGTCCCAGACGCTCCCTCGGGATGCATTTTTTTTTTGCCATCTTTTATTTAGTTTTTTTACCACGTTTTTGCCCAGTGCGTTTTTTTAAGTCAAATCTATTGACTCAGAGGGCTCAAAACACAAAGAATTGACATGCTGCATCTTTGTGGTCACCACAAAAACAAGCTGCAACGTGTGGACAGAAACTGAGGTCTCATAGACTTTGCTGGGGAAGGAAATGCATGCAGTTTTGAGACAAAAACTGCACCCAAAAAATGTGGCAAAAACTGCAGCGTGCGCACAAGGCCTTAGAATCAGTATGATCGCGCCAGTATAGCACTGGCTTTAGTTTATATAGGAAAATCCTGGTGGTTGGTGTGCTTTAACACTAAAGTCCCAGAAATTTCGAGCTCCCCCCTGAAGTCCCGAAAGAGGACTGAATACATAAACTGAATAGAACTAACTAGAAACTAAATGGCTAAACTCAATGGAAAACAACAACCTCCTGTGGTGCGACAGTAATGGCCTTAATTACAGAACAAAAGACTGTGGTTATAGGATGTTAGCTAAAATCCTTCAGGTCAATCGACCCGTCTCTGGGTTCCAAAGGTAGAAATGTTACATTACCTCTCTCTGGGACTTCTAGTGTTAAATGTGAATGAAGCCGAGTATTGAGATAAAGAAATCAGGGGTGGTAAAAAGCAAATGGTCCTTCTGAGTGTCTGCAATCCTAATCCCTCCAGATAGTAGTATTGCTCAATGAAATTACTAAAGATACTGGTAAATGAAATTATCTTATCAGAGCAACAATGTAATGATGAGATGGTTTTGCCTTGTAATCTTTGACCGTGTAAAGGTGGTGTCACACACAGCGACAACGACGTCGCTGCTACGTCACCATTTTCTGTGACGTTGCAGCGACGTCCCGTCGCTGTCGCTGTGTGTGACATCCAGCAACGAGCTGGCCCCTGCTGTGAGGTCGTTGCTGAATGTCCTGCTTCATTTTTTCGTCGTCTCTCTCCCGCTGTGAAGCACACATCGCTGTGTGTGATGGCGAGAGAGCGACGAAATGAAGGGAGCAGGAGCCGGCGTCTGGCAGCTGCGGAAAGCTGTAACCAGGGTAACCAAGGGAAGACCTTTCCCTGGTTACCCGATATTTACCTTCGTTACCAGCCTCCGCCGCTCTTGCTGCTAGTGCCGGCTCCTGCTCTGTGCACATGTAGCTGCAGTACGCATCGGGTAATTAACCCGATGTGTACTGTAGCTAGGAGAGCAAGGAGCCAGCGCTAAGCAGTGTGCGCGGCTCCCTGCTCTCTGCACATGTAGCGACGTTATGATCGCTGCTGCGTCGCTGTTTGACAGCTAAGCAGCGATCATAACAGCGACTTACAAGGTCGCTGTTACGTCACAGAAAATGGTGATGTAACAGCGATGTTGTTGTCGCTATGTGTGAACCCAGCTTAAGGCTAGGTTCACACACTGCGTTTTTTTGACGCTGCATTTTTGCGGCAAAAACCGCACAAACGCACCCGCGTAAAAAAAACGCGTCAAAACGCACGCGTTATGCGGCGATTTGGTGCGTTTTTTGCTGCGTTTTTGCTCACTGCGTCTTTATGCGTTTTTTATCAGTGAACAATGCCATTAGAGATTGTTGAAAAAAAAAAAGTCTGTCATTTCCTTCTTCAATATGTTCTTCATTCTCCACTAGTATATGCAATAGAGCAGACAGCTACAGAACTACAAGGCTCAGCATGCTCCATACAGGACTGTATGCTGGAGGGAGAGGCAGAGGGAGCAGAACTACAAGGCTCAGCATACTCCATCCAATAGTGTATGCAGGAGAGCAGACAGCAGCTGCAGAACTACAAGGCTCAGCATCCTCCATCCAGGACTGAATGCAGGAGTTTTTTGCCCCCCAAAAAAATGTGGGCTTCGCCATATTTTTGTATGCTAGCCGGGTACAGCAGGCAGGTACAGGCTGCCCCCAACTCCAGCTGCCTATTTGTACCCGGCTGGGGACCAAAAATATAGGGAAGCCCTTTTTTATATATTTCATGAAATAATTAAAAAAAAAGACGTGGGCTTCGCCCAATTTTTGAGTCCAGCCGGGTACAACTAGGCAGCTGGGTATTGGAATCCACAGTGCAGGGTGCCCATGCTTTCTGGGCACCCTCGCTGTGAATTGCAGTCCCGCAGCCACCCCAGAAAATGGCGCTTTCATAGAAGCGCCATCTTCTGGCGCTGTATCCAACTCTTCCAGCTGCCCTGATGCCAGGTGGCTCACTGGGTAATAATGGGGTTAGGGCTAGCTGTATATTACCAGCTGGCCCTAAGCCCGAAATTCATGGTGTCACGCCAATATTAGACATGGCCACCATGAATTTCTAGTAAAGATAAAAAAAAAACACAACACACAGAAAAATATTTTTATTAGAAATAAAACACAACACAATTAGTGACTCCATCTTCTTTGAAATAAAGACCCCCCCCCCACCGCAGTAATCCTGGGTCAGGGTCCCACGCCGTCCAATCCGGATCCAATATCTGATCGGTTTGCTGGAAGGCAAAGCGATCAGATGATGTGTCAGGTTCTAGGGGCTGAAGCACATCACACATCAGCTGATTGTATAAAAGCCGTTTATACAATCAGCAGATGCATTGGTGCAAAAAAAAAAAAAAATACTTATGTGCTGATTACCGGCAGCTCCTGGAGCGATGGGGCGGGAGTCTGATCCCGTCCGATCGCTGCAGCAGCTGCCGGTAATCAGGGATGAAGTCTCCTGACGCATCCGCTGCTAGGTTAAGCCGGCTGGGCGCCCGCGTCACTGCGATACTTACGATCAGCTGATGTGTCAGGTGACTGCATCAGGTGATCCATCGCCAGGTCCTGCATCTATCGGAGGTGTCCCGGCCGTCTGCACACAGCTGGAGCGGCGATACCGTGAGAGGAGATGGGAGCGGGCATGGCACCGGGACCTTGCAGACAGGTGAGTATGACTTTTTTTTTTTTTTTTTTTTCTACTGTTCACTTTTGATTTCGCAGCCGCTTCCACCTCCTTGCCCGTACATGGCGCCGCACGGCAGCATACATGCACAGGACTGGAGGTGGAAGCGGTGGTGACTGTACTGGGAGGATTCACACTTCTGTGTTTACTGACAGAAGGAATCCTCTTCCTGTACATGTCACTTTACTACCCACCTCCTGCATTTTTAGCTGCGTTTTTGGTCTTAGAAACGCACCAAAACGCAGCTATTTGCGTTTCTCATTGCGTCTTTCAACATCCCATTGCACTCAATGGATGAAAAGTGCAGTGAAAAACGCGGGAATAATTGACATGCTGCGTTTTTGTGGCACCACAAAAACGCAGCTGAAAAAAAAACGCTGTGTGCAGACAGCAAAAATGAAAACTCATAGACTTTGCTGGGGAAGCAAAGTCATGCAGTTTTCTGAGCAAAAACGCACCCGGAAACTGCGCAAAAACGCCGCGAAAAACGCACTGTGTGAACTTACCCTAACAGCAAGTAGTGGCGTTGAATGCATAAACGATTGGTTCTTCCCATGTTAGACCTCTTTCAAATGGTTTTCTATAATATACTGCATGTATGGATAACAATAATGCTGTATTAGAGGGGAAGGTAAGGCTGCTTTTACTTCTCCGATTTTTCCTGTGCGGCACAATCCGGCACTTTGCAGGAAAAACGCAAACATTTTTGTTTTGTTTTTTTTTTTTTGCTGCCGGTTGCGGTTTTCCTGCATTGACTTTAATTAGTGCCGCATGGGCTTGCGTTCCGTCCGGTTTTTGCCGCATGTGGCTGATTTAGCCGATGCGGTGGCCGGATGGAATGTTGCCTGACGCGTTTTTGTGTGGCAAAAAAAAACTCATCGCGCCGCATCCAGCCGATGCGGCACATTTTGCAATGCACGCCTATGGACGCCGGATGTGGCGCGATGCGGCAAAAACCGCAATCGGCCGCCGCATGCGTTTTTTGCCACTGCGCATGCTCAGTAGCATGCCGCAACAGGCAAAAACCGGACAGGCCGCATTAAAAAAACTAATGCAAAGGATGCGGCTTTTTCGCCGCATCTGTTGCCTAGGTTTTAGAGCAGGACTGGCCGGCTCTGCACCTACCGGATGTGTGAACTTAGCCTTAGGCAGACAGTTGCTCCTTGACCATAAGCCATGTTGTCTCTCAATCTATGGCCAACTTTACACCCAGTGCTGTTTAGCTATACATCGCTCCTTATGTGATTTGCTACAATTTCCGGTCACAAACTGTATACTCGTATCAGACCATAACCCCCAGAAAACCTTTCTAACGGATCACTGTGTTATGTATATTGGCAGGATCTTCTGACATTCCAGTTACCATAGAGATCAGTGATCTATAATTAAACAGCCATTCAAGCTGCCAGGCAGAGTGCAGCATCTAGCCAATTCATCTACACGCTTCATTCTGTGAATGAGTGAAAATATTGCCTAAAAAACAAGAGCCAATACCTTATCTCCAATGTAACCTCAGGATTCAAGAAAAGGGAGGGGAGAGATGCGGTGGCTGACCTCCTCCACCGGTGTGCAATAGGAAAAGGAAAACCGCTCTCACCCAATTAGTGAAAAGTCCCTTCTACAATGCCTTACGTGTTTCGGTGGAAGAAACCACCTTACTCATAGGTTTACCAAAAAATATTGCCTGGCTATTGGTAACTTTTGCTTTTTCATATTTCAGCTTTGTTCAAGCACTTGTTTAGTCATTGCTCATTGTCCCTAAGTGACCTTGTGGATCATAGTCCTACATCACACACAAACCTTATGCAGAGGGATGTCCTAGGACCTAGGCAATGATTTCTTGCCATAAAATAGGAAATGTAGCCACTGCTAATTACTGAGTCTCTTTAATGTTTGCTTTGGATTTAGCCATATAACAATGAACCACATGTCAGTAGTAATTGTTGGTTTAAATCCCCATGTCATGTCATACCTAAGGGGTACTTCTCACATAGCGAGATTGCCAGCGAGATCGCTGCTGAGTCACGGTTTTTGTGCTGAGTCACGGTTTTTGGTGCGTCGCTAAAGTGTGACTGTACCCTTACAGTGACAAATCAAATGGACACTTCCTCAGATATCTGCCTTGTGTACATGCCCGTTTCTCTCCTACTTGTCAGAAGGTGCGACCAGCTGGCAGCAGTTGGTCGAAATTGGCTTTCACATAAATCAATGGGAACCATCAGGCCCCAGTGTTATCAGTTGTATAATGGCTCCTGCAGAGGCTGTTATAAGCAGACTCCTGCCTCCTGACACTGATTACATGTTTCCCCATGTCTTCTGAGCCTTTGTGAATACTGTTTTTTGGCACGTGTTAATGAATTACGATGAATTTGGTTCTGCAGCACAGGAAAGGTGGTGCCTTCATTGCAGTAAAACCCCAAATGTTAATGAAATGATATTCTGTTGTTGTACCTGTATATCCGATCTTCTCTCTTACTTTGCATTTTTTTCCCTTCTAGGAGCTACAGCATGAAAACATTGTGGCTCTTTATGATGTCCAGGTAAGCTAACCAAGCCATGTATATATTAGGCATGGAAAGTGGCAGTCCTGCCTTGATATGATTAACCCCAAAGATACGTTTGTTGTTGCGCTTATCCATTATTAATAATAATTAATAATAATAATAATTAATTTATTTATAGAGCACCATTAATTCCATGGTGCTGTACATGAGAAGGGGGTTACATATAAAATACATATACAAGTTACAGTAGACAGACTAGTACAGAGGGAAGAGGGCCCTGCCCTTGCGGGCTTACATTCTATAGGATTATGGGGAGGAGACAATAGGTGGGGTGTAGGTCAGGCGGCAGCTCCGCACGGTGGTCGGGCGGCAGCGAGTTCATTGTAGATTGTAGGCATTTCTGAACAGGTGGGTTTTCAGGTTCAGTTTGAAGCTTGCAAGGGTAGCAGATAGTCTGACGTGTTGAGGCAGCGAGTTCCAGGAGACTGGGGATGCTCGGGAGAAGTCTTGGAGTCTGTTTTGTGAGGAGCGAATGAGAGAGGAGGAGAGAAAGGTGATCTTGGGAGGACCGGAGGTGACGTGTTGGAGTGTAGTGGGAGAGTAGTTCGGATATATACGGAGAAGAAACATTATGCACAGCTTTGTAGGTCAGTGTTAGTAGTTTGAATTGGATACAGTGGAAGATTGGGAGCCAGTGGAGGGACTTGCAGAGAGGAGAAGCGGGGTGGTATTGAGGAAGAGAGGTGGATCATTCGGGCAGCAGAGTTAAGGATGGACTGGAGAGGGGCGAGCGTGTTTGCAGGGAGGCCACAGAGGATGTTACAGTAGTCGAGGCGGGAGATTATGAGGGCATGCACTAGCATTTTAGTAGATTGCGAATTGAGGAAAGGGTGGATTCTGGAAATATTTGTTGATGACATGCACTATGCATAGGCAGAAAGCTTCCAATCAGTGGTTGGGGAGAGGTTTTATAGATCTTATGAATATGGGGAACTGTAGTGTTTTGTAGAATTACTTGTCTTTAAGTGATAAACTCCTGCTGATAAAATAGTGATTTTTCTAAAGACTGACGGCAACCACCCCGTATGTGATACATCGCTGGCATCAGGGTCTCGGTCTCTATATTATGCTGCCCTCAGATTAGGTGGCAAAAACCCTTTAAAACATCCAACCCTCTAAATATAAATAGACATTATTGGCTGTGTGAGTTATTTAGAGGGCACACCAAATTTAAACTCTTAGGCTGTGTTCACACACTGCGTTTTTTACCTGCGTTTTTGGTCCGTTTTTGGTCCGTTTTTGCTGCAGAAATTTCTTGAGAAATTCTTGTAACCTTTCTGCAGACATTCCCCAGCAAAACCTATGGCAAAAAAAATTAGCTGTGCACACACTGCGTTTTTTTCTTAAGAAAATTCTTTCAGTAGATTTTCTTAAGAAAAAGAATGAGCATGTCACTTCTTTTCTGCAGCTAACTGCGTTTTTTGCCATAGATAATTGGCACAATAACGCAGGGAGCAACCAGCGGTAAAAACGCACCAAAAACGGACCAAAAACGCGGCAAAAACGCAGGTGCGTTTTTGGTGCGTTTTTTAACACAGGTGCACTCTTAAGAAATTTCTTAAGAAAAATCATTTTTCTAGTGTGAACATAGCCTTAGGCTAAGGCCACACGAGCGTTTAGCCTCCAATGTGAGAGCATCGGATGTGTTATGCTAATGACCTTCACCACCTGCTCTGCTGCAAACATGAGCTATGTATCATTTTGCTGTGATCTGATCCTGCAATCAGAGCACAGCTGCGGAGGAGAGGGAGGGACTAATCTCCCCATCTCCTCCATTATCAGCTGATGTGTATATCGCACTGCAGTATGGTGTAATGTGAGTGCAGTGCAATGTTTCTCTCACACCCATAGACTTGAATGGGTGTGAGTGAAATGAAACCTGCAGCATGCTATGATTGTTTTCCAGGTCCGATTAGGGCTGAGAAAAACCGGGAGCGACCCATAGAGTAACATTGGTTTGAGTGAAATCCGTTTTTTTTTTTTTTAAAATTCACATTCCACTCGCTCCCTTTTGCTTCCCATGTGTCCTTAGCCTTATACAAGCTGTACACTGACAACCTTAGCGTCATATCTTCAGTGTTGTCACATGAAAACATAAAATATTTACAAAAATATCAGGAGTGTACTCACTTTTGTGATATACTGTGTGTGTGTGTGTATATATTTTGCGCTATGGATGGGATGGTCGCAGCTTGGGACTAGTCTTCTGTGTGACGAGGGGTTTGTGTCGGTGCCAGTTGTGGTGGATAATTCACAACTCCCCAATAGTGAAATGCCATTAATGAATAAAACGTCTGCCTATTTTGTGCCGTTAATTGTTTTCACTATATAGTGGCCAATCCTATTCACACAGCAAACTGCATTTCCCTGTGGGTGCCATTCTTCTCCTTTTTTTACAATCCCAGCAGTTTTTCCGTGGAGGAGCCTTGTTCCTTCCGTGATTGATCGTTCTGTAATATTCCCCCGAGCCCTCTGCAGATGCATCACTGTACACGGAGATCTGTTTTCTGGAGAAGTGAATGTCGGATTCAGACAATGGAAGGCCATTAGTTGCATTAGCTGTCATGTTGTGTGAGCGGTATATATAAATCTTCTAAATTACATAACTTTTGAGTATATATAATCCCTGATAAAAGCCAAGCACACAATCAGACCTAGATAAAAACAGAAATTCTCTTAATGCATGCATGGATAGAGGAATATCTATATTCGGTCTGTTATACAAAGGGAACTCTTGCCCTTTTTAGACATGACCATGAAAAAACCCCCAAAAATAACACTGTTTATCAGGTCTGGCAATACAGACTTGTGTAACGAAGAATAATAGGTTTGTATATTGGATTACTGCTGCTCCTGGACACCAACTTTGAGTTCCTTGTTCTTATTTCTGGTGCAAAGAAAGAAATCTGAGCACTTCTCAGGATGACATGAAAAAAGTAACAAAGTATGGCTGTGTTCACAAAGTATGGCTGTGTTGTTTTGCATCAGTCACAATCCGACGCCTTGATGAATTACGGTATCCTGCAAAATATTTTGCAGGAATCCGTTTTTTTCCCCATAGACTTCTATTAGCGACAGATTGTGACTGATGGCCCTGCGTTGCATCCGCCGCGTGACAGATCAGTTGTTTACTGACTGACAGTCAGGCAGTAGGAGCGCACTAGTAATGTTTTTTTTTTGTGTGCGGTGGATCCTTCTTCTTTTTTTTTTTTTTTTTTTTTTACTGTGAGCATGCGCACAGTAAAAACCATGATGGACTGTAAATTCAGTACTAGCAGCAGGAACGATCAGCTGATCAGCCGGCTTTTGTGAGCGATCAGCTGATTGGCTGCCTTTTCGGAACGATCAGCTGATCGTTTACAAAAAAAAATATTTTTTTTGCAGCATCAGTCACATCAGTTGTGCCACTATCTGCAACGCATCCGTTTGTGCGGATCCGTTCCGGATTGTGATGGATGCAAAACAACGCAAGTGTGAAAGTAGCCTAAGGCCTCATTGACACATCAGTATTTGTTGCTAAAACTGAGAGTGTCTCCAAAACACAGAGCAGCTGTCAACTTGGCAATAGTTTTTCTTGGTAAGTTCAACTCAGGGCTGTGGCATGCAAACACTGATGCAAATAATAGTTGAAAAAGCCTACAACACCCAAGGGTCTAAAAAATCCAGTAATTTATTTAATGGGAGTCTATTTACTGTGTAACGGCCATTGGCAAGAATGTGAACTAAGCTCCTAAATCAGGGGTCGGGAAGCTTTTTGGCTGAGAGCCATGAACGCCACATATTTTAAAATGTAATTCTGTGAGAGCCATACTCACCAGGGGTAGCGGCGGTGGTGGAGCGGTTTAGTTGGTCCCAGGAGGCGCAGGGAAGGCGATGCTGTGGCTATGGAGGAGGGGGTGTCGCTGCTTAAGAGTCAGTGTTGAGAGGGCGAAGGGTCGACGATACTGCTGCGGGCTTGGGCGTCACGGCGGTGGGCGCTATTGATCTGCTGGCGGGCTGCTTTGAATCTGCCGCAGTTGACGAGATTGACTTCAAGAAATTGGCCGCGGGTCATGTGGAGATTGACGCTATGGACTTCAAGAAACTGGCTGTGGAGTCCTTTTTGCGCACACGCCGCCTCCACAGCCATTTTCTTGAAGTTGAGATTCAAAGCAGTCCGCTGGCAGATAAATAGTGCTCGCTGCCGTGACACCCCACGAGCCCGTAGTATAGTCGACCCTGCGCCACAGGCCACTGCCTCCCGGTAAGCCGTTTGTAAGACGCACCCCCATTTTTTCCCCCTGTTTTGAGGAAAAAAAAGGTGTCTTACAAACCGTAAATTTATTTTTTTTTAATTAAAATTTGTCTGCGAACCAGATGCAGTCATCAAAAGACCACATCTGGCTCATGAGCCATAGGTTCCCGACCCCTGTCCTAAAAGAACAGAAGCTGAGCTGTAGTTCACGTCTATGGCCACTACACAGTGAACGGAGCTGTGCTGTTCTGGCTGCCACCAGAGCGTGGAATAACTGATCAGTGAATGTTCTGAGTGCAGAACCTCCACCGGGGCCGATAGTGGTAACCTATCACAGGGATAGTTCACAATTATCGTAATCCAGGACAACCCATTTTAAAAAGGATTGCCCGCACCGCAGAAAATAAAATCGGCCTTTTTTTGGCTGAATAGTTAGACAAAGTTTTCATAGTTTTTATTTCTCTTTGCTTACAGAGTTGTTTTTTCGGTTTTCCAAAATTGAATTTCAGGCAAAAAAAATTCAAAACACCAGAATTATGTTTTTGTTTTTGGGTTTTTTTTCCTGGCCACCGCAACTTTGCAATAAAATATAGTAAGAGGCAGGCAACCGAAACATTGTGTCTGCTCCAAAAATGGTATTCGTAAAAACGTCAACTCTGTGCGAAAAAATAAGGCCGCACACAAACCCTAGATCTCCAAAACTTAACGTTACAGGTCTCGCAAATTTTGTTCTTTATAAATTTTCGAATTTTATTTTTCACATTGCCAGGTCAGTTTTACAATAGTGATCATAATACAAAAAAACTATTGTGTAATACAATTTTTTTTTTTTTTTTTTTTTTGCAATTTCACTGCACTTGTTTTTTTTTTTTTTTCCCCATATCTAGTACACAGTGTGGCAAAATGAATGGTGTCATTCAAAAATACAACTAGTCCCTCAAAAAAGAAGCCTTCATATGGCAATATTAACTGAAAAATGAAAAAAAAAAAAAATGATGCTTCCTGGAAGAAGTGGTGGAAGGAAAAACAGAGAATGGCCATGGCATTGTGGCTACTTTCACACATCCGGTTTGAGCACTGCGGCTCAATCCGGCTGTGAAAACTATGCAACGGATGCGGCGAAAACACCGCATCCTTTGCATAAGTTTTTACATGCGGCCCGTCCGTTTTTTTCCGGTTGCGGCATGCTACTGAGCATGCGCAGTGGAAAAAAACGCATGCGGCGGCCGGATGCGGTTTTTTCCGCATCGCGCCGCATCCGGCCTCCATAGGTATGCATTGAAAAATGCGCCGCAGCGGCCGGATGCGGCGCGATGCGGTGTTTTTTGCCGGAGCAAAAAACGTTGCAGGGAACGTTCGATCCGGCCGCGGCATCGGCTAAATCTGCCGCATGCGGCAAAAACCGGACCGAACGCAAGCCCCTGCGGCACAATACGGCACTAATGTAAGTCTATGCAAAAAAAAAACGCAACCGGCGTTACAAAAGCCGGTTGCGGTTTTTCTGCAGAACGCCGTATTGTGCCGCAGAGCAAAAATCCGGATGTGTGAAAGTAGCCTAAGGGGTGATATGTTCATATAAAAATACAAAACATGATAATCCCATTGAGAGAGGGGATAGACTGTAACAAGTCTTTGTGCGCCCAGTCTTAGGATGTGTTCACATGGAATTCCTTGCCTGTGAATTTTGACCTATTTGCTTCAAAATCCCCGTAGATAAGCTCCGTGTGAACATACCCTTAAATGACTCCTCTTTGCTTTGTGCTTGTATGTGACCTTGGCTTGCCTGGCCTGGATTTCATGGAAATACAAGGAAGGCATATAGTCAGAAACATTAAAATATTTTCACTTGCAGATTTTGTTCCAATGACATAAACCTCTGGAAAGAAGTGGTCTGAGCCGAATGCCAATGTCCCTTTTCTTTAATGTCTTGTTGCTCAGAGCTGTGCAGTCGCTTTGGAGATATTGTGGCCTTATTTTTCCTGTTCCAGCTGACCTTGGGATATCTCATGTGACTGGCTGAAGTGGTAATGTCCCCGTGTAAGTCACTTGGGTCTATGCTCGGTGTTTAGCGAGCGCTGGGACGCATGCTGCTTCAGTCTGGAATGCGTCCAGATTGTTGAATGTTTGTCATGAGGCTGCTCATAGGATCAGTGTCCTATTTTCAGGACAGTGACTAGGTAGCCATGTTAACCTGTCCTTTAGAGATTAACTACTTTGCTTCTAGAAGTGTGCTGCAGTATTCTTAGACTCCATTCGTGTCATTGCAGTCCATGGCCCTCTCCGGGGTTCATCGGATTCCCCTGGTTTGGGAAGATTGTGTGCGCTCCTGCACACAGTATTACACGCTTATTGGACATTAGAACTGTGCTCTTTTAAGGCCTTTCACATGAAATAAAACTTAAGGCTAAAATTGGAGTTCTGTTCAAACTAACAAAAGGCCATCCATCTCCTGCCCCTTCCATACATCTCTGGCCTAATTTCTCTATACCACCTTTTACATAATGTCTGCTTCTTTCTTTGCCCTTTCTTGCCTGCTGCTTTCAGCCATATGTAACCTTTTCTGTGCATCCTCCATTCTCTGACACTCGCTAACCCAAGTGGTCAAACTCTTACCTGCCTTTTGAAATCCTTAAAAACCACGTGAACACCCACAATCCGAGAACTGTACACTATCCCTGACTCCTGGGCACTGCTGAATGAGCTGCTCCTGCCCATTCAGAGTTGCAGGCTATGGTATCCTGTCTGATTTGGTACCCATCAGTAACATTTAGTTGATGGGTCTTTAAAACCCCCCCAATAATAATACATGCTGTTCCCCTAATTACATAATATAAAGACCGTGTCACACGTCCAATATTCACTGTCTGATTACGGCATATTCAGGGTTGAGGCATTTCGGATCCGAAAATCTGTGGTCCACAGGGACTAATCAGGAATGTAGCCTAAATTAGAAAAAAATAATCATTTGTATTTGTAGATTATAAATGTTAATTGTGCATGTGACGTGATAGGGTAATTTCTCCTGTTGTCTTTTGCTTTTATTTGTCATATTTTACAATGTAATAACTTGACAGCGGGTGACCTCCTGCAGTGTGATTGACAGCTCTCGGCAAAGGTTCTGCTGTGTAAGCCCATGTCAAGAGAATACTAAACACATTGCTAGCAGCGTGGTAAAGAGTTTTCACTATACTGCTTATGTGTACTGATCTAACTGAGCCCGATGGGCGCTTTGTCCATACGTTCATAAGTAGCTTCCCTAGCATGCATATAGCTTACAACAACCCCGTAAATGTATACGTTACATATCCTCTTTGAAGCACCACATGTAAAAGCCAAAACCCAAGCAAATTATAAATGGGTTCAAATATATTTAGAGTTGTCCAACATTTACCTTCTAAAAAATTTTTGAGTTTCTCTGTGCTGTATTGTCATAGAAAACACCCCTACTTTATTTTTTTTTTTGTTTTCCTCTTCAATTATCCCTTTATTCTCTGCAGCGCTTTGTTTACATGCAGCTCAACCAAACATAACTTCCTATGCCAAACCTCAATCAGAGCTGGCACCACCTGCCCTCACTATCCAGCCCCGCCTTCTTCCCATCATCTGCACACTCATTGGCTGTCAGTATTCGGCCCAGCACTGACCTGTTTAATTTGAATTTTTTTTTTATATTTTGCTCAATTAAAAACAACATTTAAGCAAAACATTAATACTTTACATTTTTGCAGTTATTGAATTTTTTTTTTTTTGGACGACACCTTCCCTTTAACCCCTTCACGACCTTTGACGGATCTAGCCGTCATGGTGCCCTGGTACTTAAAGACCCATGACGGATACATCCGTCATGGCGGAATCGCGGCACCAGAGCACCGGGCACCGCCATCTGTTTTAAAAAACTGTAGATTCGGGAAGGAGAGGACTTGTACCTGACCTCAGGAGGGGTGGTGTCTCCTTCCTGGACCTACGGAGGCTGTGATTGGCTGAGCGGCGTTCGTCAGCCAATCACAGCCAGTGTTATGTTTCAGCCATTGAAAATGGCTGAAGCATTGAAATCCAGCTATGTCAGTGCAGCTGCAGCACTGGCCATTGGCTGGAGCTCAGTGTGCTTTACTGCACCCGCCCCCAGCTCTGATTGGAGAGATCGGCCTTGTGACCCATCTCTCCAAGCAGTACCATGCATCTGGGACCGGGTGAGCTCGCTGTAGGAGATCGCTCTCCTTAGCTTCTCCCTCCGTGGAATCTGAGGAGAGCGATCCCTGCGGGCGCCCATCTGTGAGTCACAGCCCCCGATCCACCGCTGCCCTGCTCCATGTGCTTCGCCCCTGCTCTCCCGCTGCGCCCCTGCATGTGACGCCGCTACTGTCCCCCTGCATGTGACGCCGCTACTGTCCCCCTGCATGTGACGCTGCTACTTTCCGGCTGCGCCCCTGCATGTTACGCCGCTACTCAGCAGTAAGAAAACAGTGGCGTCAGATGCAGGGGGGGCGCAGCGGTGTCAGATGCATGGAGGCATCTGACGCCACTGCTCTCACACTGCGCCCCCCCCTGCATCTGACGCCACTGCTTTCTTTCTGCTGCCTGCTTGTATCTGCCGCTCCACTGCCCCTGCATCTGCCGCTCCACTGCCCCTGCATCTGCCGCTCCACTGCCCCTGCATCTGCCGCTCCACTGCCCCTGCATCTGCCGCTCCACCGCCCCTGCATCTACCGCTGCACTGTCCCCATCAGCTACTGCACTCTCCCCATCAGTCGCTCCACCGCCCCTGCATCTGCCGCCGCACTCTCCCCATCTGCCGCCGCACTCTCCCCATCTGCCGCCGCGCTCTCCCCATCTGCCGCCGCGCTCTCCCCATCTGCCGCCGCGCTCTCCCCATCTGCCGCCGCGCTCTCCCCATCTGCCGCCGCGCTCTCCCCATCTGCCGCCACGCTCTCCCCATCTGCCGCCGCGCTCTCCCCATCTGCCGCCGCGCTCTCCCCATCTGCCGCCGCGCTCTCCCCATCTGCCGCCGCGCTCTCCCCATCTGCCGCCGCGCTCTCCCCATCTGCCGCCGCGCTCTCCCCATCTGCCGCCGCGCTCTCCCCATCTGCCGCCGCGCTCTCCCCATCTGCCGCCGCGCTCTCCCCATCTGCCGCCGCGCTCTCCCCATCTGCCGCCGCGCTCTCCCCATCTGCCGCCGCGCTCTCCCCATCTGCCGCCGCGCTCTCCCCATCTGCCGCCGCGCTCTCCCCATCTGCCGCCGCGCTCTCCCCATCTGCCGCCGCACTCTCCCCATCTGCCGCCGCACTCTCCCCATCTGCCGCCGCACTCTCCCCATCTGCCGCCGCACTCTCCCCATCTGCCGCCGCACTCTCCCCATCTGCCGCCGCACTCTCCCCATCTGCCGCCGCACTCTCCCCATCTGCCGCCGCACTCTCCCCATCTGCCGCCGCACTCTCCCCATCTGCCGCCGCACTCTCCCCATCTGCCGCCGCACTCTCCCCATCTGCCGCCGCACTCTCCCCATCTGCCGCCGCACTCTCCCCATCTGCCGCCGCACTCTCCCCATCTGCCGCCGCACTCTCCCCATCTGCCGCCGCACTCTCCCCATCTGCCGCCGCACTCTCCCCATCTGCCGCCGCACTCTCCCCATCTGCCGCCGCACTCTCCCCATCTGCCGCCGCACTCTCCCCATCTGCCGCCGCACTCTCCCCATCTGCCGCCGCACTCTCCCCATCTGCCGCCGCACTCTCCCCATCAGCCGCCGCACTCTCCCCATCAGCCGCCGCACTCTCCCCATCAGCCGCCGCACTCTCCCCATCAGCCGCCGCGCCCCTGCATCTGCCGCCTCACTCCCCCATCAGCCGCCGCGCCCCTGCATCTGCCGCCTCACTCCCCCATCAGCCGTCGCGCCCCTGCATCTGCCGCCTCACTCCCCCATCAGCCGCCGCGCCCCTGCATCTGCCGCCTCACTCCCCCATCAGCCGCCGCGCCCCTGCATCTGCCGCCTCACTCCCCCATCAGCCGCCGCGCCCCTGCATCTGCCGCCTCACTCCCCCATCAGCCGCCGCGCCCCTGCATCTGCCGCCTCACTCCCCCATCAGCCGCCGCGCCCCTGCATCTGCCGCCTCACTCCCCCATCAGCCGCCGCGCCCCTGCATCTGCCGCCTCACTCCCCCATCAGCCGCCGCGCCCCTGCATCTGCCGCCTCACTCCCCCATCAGCCGCCGCGCCCCTGCATCTGCCGCCTCACTCCCCCATCAGCCGCCGCGCCCCTGCATCTGCCGCCTCACTCCCCCATCAGCCGCCGCGCCCCTGCATCTGCCGCCTCACTCCCCCATCAGCCGCCGCGCCCCTGCATCTGCCGCCTCACTCCCCCATCAGCCGCCGCGCCCCTGCATCTGCCGCCTCACTCCCCCATCAGCCGCCGCGCCCCTGCATCTGCCGCCTCACTCCCCCATCAGCCGCCGCGCCCCTGCATCTGCCGCCTCACTCCCCCATCAGCCGCCGCGCCCCTGCATCTGCCGCCTCACTCCCCCATCAGCCGCCGCGCCCCTGCATCTGCCGCCTCACTCCCCCATCAGCCGCCGCGCCCCTGCATCTGCCGCCTCACTCCCCCATCAGCCGCCGCGCCCCTGCATCTGCCGCCTCACTCCCCCATCAGCCGCCGCGCCCCTGCATCTGCCGCCTCACTCCCCCATCAGCCGCCGCGCCCCTGCATCTGCCGCCTCACTCCCCCATCAGCCGCCGCGCCCCTGCATCTGCCGCCTCACTCCCCCATCAGCCGCCGCGCCCCTGCATCTGCCGCCTCACTCCCCCATCAGCCGCCGCGCCCCTGCATCTGCCGCCTCACTCCCCCATCAGCCGCCGCGCCCCTGCATCTGCCGCCTCACTCCCCCATCAGCCGCCGCGCCCCTGCATCTGCCGCCTCACTCCCCCATCAGCCGCCGCGCCCCTGCATCTGCCGCCTCACTCCCCCATCAGCCGCCGCGCCCCTGCATCTGCCGCCTCACTCCCCCATCAGCCGCCGCGCCCCTGCATCTGCCGCCTCACTCCCCCATCAGCCGCCGCGCCCCTGCATCTGCCGCCTCACTCCCCCATCAGCCGCCGCGCCCCTGCATCTGCCGCCTCACTCCCCCATCAGCCGCCGCGCCCCTGCATCTGCCGCCTCACTCCCCCATCAGCCGCCGCGCCCCTGCATCTGCCGCCTCACTCCCCCATCAGCCGCCGCGCCCCTGCATCTGCCGCCTCACTCCCCCATCAGCCGCCGCGCCCCTGCATCTGCCGCCTCACTCCCCCATCCGCCGCCGCGCCCCTGCATCTGCCGCCTCACTCCCCCATCCGCCTCTGCCCCCCTGCATCTGCCGCCTCACTCCCCCATCCGCCTCTGCCCCCCTGCATCTGCCGCCTCACTCCCCCATCCGCCTCTGCCCCCCTGCATCTGCCGCCTCACTCCCCCATCCGCCTCTGCCCCCTCTCGGATCTGCTGCAATCCTGCTGCCTAGATCAATTCTGTAAGGTAGCTATCCCCAATCTCACCTCCCACTCCCATTCCGCCCTTCCCCTCGCCCCCCTTCCTCCGCCGCTCCTCCATCCGCCGCGCCCTCTCCCATCCTCCACCGCGCCCCCTCTCCCATCTTCCGCCGCCCCCTCTCCCATCCTCCGCTGCTCCTGCATCCGTTGCGCCCTCTTCTATCCTCCATCCATCTTTTTTCCATCCCACCTAGTCCCCCCCCCTTTTTTGCAGCACATCCGTGCATTCATCATTTT
Organism: Anomaloglossus baeobatrachus; assembly: GCF_048569485.1. Lineage (NCBI taxonomy): Eukaryota > Metazoa > Chordata > Amphibia > Anura > Aromobatidae > Anomaloglossus > Anomaloglossus baeobatrachus. The sequence continues at coordinate 435,646,371 of NC_134354.1, forward strand.
TTTTATGTAAACTAAGAAAGAAATACAAATAAACTTAGTGTAGGGCCAGTAAAATTATACTGTAGTAATCGTCAACTACAGTATTTTTTTACTGAATATTGTAAGGGTCAGCCCAGTGCCACACATGAGAGCGATGCACAAGCCTCACTCCGCATCATCCGGCACGGTCGCTCTCTTCCAGACAGGAGTGTGCGGCTGTGTCGGGTGATGTGATGCGAGATTTGTGCATTGCTCACGTGTGGCACTTGCTTTAGTGTCAGTTGCAGGCGCTCATTATATGTATATGTATATGTATGTATGTGTGTGTGTGTGTGTGTATATATATATATATGTATGTGTGTGTGTGTGTGTGTGTGTGTGTGTGTGTGTGTGTGTGTGTGTGTGTGTGTAATATTTTTTACTGACGCCTGTATTTTTTATTTTGCCAAACTAATATTTTTGTATGGGGGGGGGGGTCTAGTTTCCAACATGGGGTCACATGTGGGGGAGCTCCACTGTTTGGGCACATCAGGGGGATCTCCAAAAGCAACATGGTGCGGCTAACAATTCCAGCTAATTTTCCATTTAAAAAGTCAAATGACGCTCCTTCCCTCTGGAGCTCTGCCGTGCGCCCAAACAGTGGTTTTCTGCCACATATGAGGTATCAGCGTACTCAGAACAAATTGCCCAACAAATTTTGCGGTCCATTTTATCCTGATACCCCTGTAAAAATTAAAAAATTGAGCCTAAAATAACATTTTTGTGGAAAAAAAAAGTACTTTTTTTGTTTTTATGCCTCAATGTATGAAGCACGTGAGGGTTCAAAGTGCTCATTACTCATGTAGATTTATGCCATGGGGGTCTAGTTTCCAAAATGAGGTCACTTGTAGGGGAGCTCCATTGTTTAGGCACCTCAGCGGGTCTCCATACGCAACATGGCGTACGCTAATAATTCCAACCAATTTTGATGTGAAATGGCGCTCCTTCTCTTCTGAGCCCCGCCGTGTGCCCAGACAATTGATTTCCACCACATATGAGGTATCTGTGTACTCAGGAGAAATTGCACAATACATTTTATGGTGCATTTTTTTCTGATACCCTTGTGGAAAAAAAAGCTACCTGGTTGAAATAACAATTTCATGGTAAAAAAAAAATATATATATATTTTCACGGCTGAACATTCTAAACTTTTGTGAAGCCTCCAGGGGTTCAAAGTGTTCAGTAAACATCTAGATAAATTCAATGAGGGGTCTAGTTTCCAAAATGGGGTCACTTGTGGGGGAGCTTTAATGTTTAGGCACCTCAGGGGGTCTCCAAACACAACATGGCATCCACTAACGATTCCAGACAATTTTGCGTTTGAAAAGTCAAATGTCGCTCCTTGCCTTCCGAGCCCTGCTGTGCGCCCAAACATTTGATTTCCACCACATATGAGGTATCTGTGTACTCAGGAGAAAATGCACAATACATTTTATGTTGCAATTTTTCCTGATACGCTTGTGGAAAAAAAAAGCTACCTGATTGAAGTAACAATTTTGTGGTAATTTTTTTTTTTTTTATTTTCACGGCTCAAAGTTATTAACTTTTGTGAAGCCCCCAGAGGTTCAAGGTGCTCAATAAACATCTAGATAAATTCCATGAGGGGTCTAGTTTCCAAAATGGGGTCACTTGTGGGGGAGCTCCATTGTTTAGGCACCTCAGGGGGTCTCCAAACGCAACATCGCATCTAATTATTCCAGACAATTTTGCTTTCAAAAATTCAAATGATGCTCCTTCTCTTCCGAGCCTTGCTGTGCGCCCAAACAATTGATTTCCCCCACATATGAGATATCGGTGTACTCAGGAGAAATTGCACAATTAATTTTATGGTGCATTTTTCCTGATACCCTTGTGAAAATGCTAAATTTTATGGCTAAAGTAACATTTTTGTGTAAAAAAGTAAAATTTTCATTTTTTTCCTTCCACATTGCTTTGGTTGCTGTAAAGCTCCTAAAGGGTTAATAAACTTTTTGGATGTAGTTTTGAGCAGTGTGAGGGGTGCAGATTTTAGAATGGGGTCACTTTTGGGTATTTTCTGTCACCTCGGCCTCTCAAAGTCACTCCAAATGTGATGTGGTACCTAAAAAATTTTTTTTGTAAATTTTTGTTGGAAAAATGAAAAATTGCTGATGAACTTTGAACCCCTCTAACTTCCTAACGGAAAAAAAATTTGTTTCGAAAATTGCGCTGGTATAAAGTAGACAAGTGGGAAATGTTATATAGTAACTATTTTGTGTGACATATCTCACAGATTTATGGGCATAAAATTTCAAATTTTGAAAATTGCAAAATTTTCAAAATTTTCGCCAAATTTCCAAAATTTTCACAAACGCAAAAAATATCAGCCTAAATTTACCATTGACATGAAGTACAATATGTCACGAAAAAACAGTCTCAGAATTGCCAGGATCCGTTGAAGCGTTCCAGAGTTATAACCTGTCAAAGTGACACTGGTCAGAAATGTAAA